>NC_051225.1:39730957-39738457 GCF_015220715.1 Pygocentrus nattereri
CGCATTGCGTATGGAGGGGGGATGGAGGGATAAATAGGAAGGTAGAGGAGTGTATATGCAGATAGAGGGACAAATAGAGGGATTAATGGCTTGATAAGGTAGACTGATAAATGGAGCAATAATTAAAAAGAGAGACAGATAAAGGAATAATAAGAAACATAGGTAAAGATAAATAGAGCGCTCTTCTATTGAAGTTGCAGAATGTGCAGAATTAAAGATAGAGTGATAGAGATGAAGTGATAAATGCAGGGATGATTGCTACCCTGTCGTAGCATGAGCTGGTCTCTAACAGAGGGATGGAGGGATGAATGGAGAGACAAATAAAGAGATAGATAATTTCAGTCCATTCTCATCTTCCGTAGAAGGTGAGAAGACTGGAGGGATGAATGGAGTGATGAATAAAGGGAAGACCTACCCAGTTTCAGCATGTGCTGGTGTTCGATAAAGGAATGAAGGGATGGAGTGATAGATAGAGGGATAAAGAGCTTCCGACCTCCTTTCAACAGGAAATTTCAAACAGTTTAATAAAATTCTGGAAAAAAAAATGGATGGACAGATTTGAAGGATACAGTGATAAGTAAAGAATGAAGGAATAGAGAAATGGATAGATGGAAGAATAGACAGATAGAAGGATAGATAGAGCAGTAAGTAAAGAATAAAAGGACAGAGTTGGATAGACGAATAAATAGATTGATGACGAAATGATGAGAAAAGAAAAACGCAATAGAGAGATGGATAGATGGATGAATAGAGGGATAGATAGATAGAGCTATAAGTAAAGAATGAAAAGATATAGAGATGGACAGCTGAATAGGTGGATGGAGAGATACAGTGGGGCAAAAAAGTATTGTCAGCCGCTGATTGTACAAGTTCTCCTACTTGATGAGGAAGATGAGAGGTCTGTAATCTTCATCATAGCTACACTTCAATTGTGAGAGACAACATGAGGAAAAAAAATCCGGGAAATCACATTGGAAGATTTTTAAAGAATTTATTTGTAAATTATGGTGGAAAATAATCATTTGGTCAATAACAAAAGTTCAACTCAGTACTTTGTGACATAACCTTTGTTGGCAATGACAGAGGTCAAACATTTCCTGCAGGTCTTCACCAGGTTTGCACTGTAGCTGGTATTTTGGGCCGTTCCTCCTGCAGATCTCCTCTAGAGCCGTGATGTTTTGGGACTGTTGCTCGGCAACACGGACTTTCAACTCCGTCCACAAATTTTCTGTGCGGTTGAGGTCTGGAGACTGGCTAGGCCACTCCAGGACCTTGAAATGCTTCTTACGGAGCCACTCCTTCGTTGCCCGAGTGGTGTGTTTGGGATCATTGTCATGCTGGAAGACCCAGCCAGGTTCCATCTTCATTGCTCTCACTGATGGAAGGAGGTTTTGGATTAAATTCTCACGATACACGGCCCCGTTCATTCTTCCCTCAACACGGATCAGTCGTCCCGTCCCCTTTGCAGAAAAACAGCCCCAAAGCCTGATGTTTCCACCCCCATGCTTCACAGTAGGTGTGTTCTTGGGAGGCAACTCAGCATTCTTCTTCCTCCAAACACGACGAGTTGAGTTTTTACCAAAAAGTTCTATTTTGGTTTCATCTGACCACATGACATTCTCCCGATCCTCTTCTGGATCATCCGTATGCTCTCTGGCAAACTTCAGACGGGCCTGGACGTGTACTGGCTTAAGCAGGGGGCACGCCTGGCACTGCAGGATTGGAGTCCCTCACGGCGTCGTGTGTTACTGAGGGTAGTATTTGTTACTTTGGTCCCAGCTCTCTGCAGGTCATTCATCAGGTCCCTCTGTGTAGTTCTGGGATGTTTGCTCACCGTTCTCATGATCATTTTGACCCCACAGGATGAGATCTTGCGTGGACCCCAGATCGAGGGAGATCAATGGTCTTGTCTTCCGTTTTCTTACAGTTGCTCCCACAGTTGATTTATTCCCACCAACCTGCTTGCCTATTGTAGAGTCAATCTTCCCCGCCTGGTGCAGGGCTACAGTTTTCTCCCTGGTGTCCTTCGACAGGTCTTTGGTCTTGGCCATGGTTGAGTTTGGAGTCTGACTGTTTGAGGCTGTGGACAGGTGTCTTTTATACAGATAACGAGGTCAAACAGGTGCCATTAATACAGGTAATGAGTGGAGGACAGAAGAGCTTCTTAAAGAAGAAGTTACAGGTCTGTGAGAGCCAGAAATCTTGTTTGTTTATGGGTGACCAAATAATTATTTTCCACCATAATTTACAAATAAATTCTTTAAAAATCCTACAAGGTGATTTCCTGGATTTTCTTCCTCATGTTGTCTCTCATAGTTGAAGTGTAGCTATGATGAAGATTACAGACGTCTCTCATCTTTCTAAGTAGGAGAACTTACACAATCAGCGGCTGACTAAATACTTTTTTACCCCACTGTAGATGGATAGAGCAATAAGTAAAGAAAAAAGGAATGGAGAGATGGACAGACAGACAGATAGACAGAGATGAGTAAAGGAAAAAGGAATGGAGAGATGGACAGACAGACAGATAGACAGAGATGAGTAAAGGAAAAAGGAATCGAGAGATGGACAGACAGACGGATAGACAGAGATGAGTAAAGAAAAAAGGAATGGAGAGATGGACAGACAGACGGATAGACAGACAGATAAGTAAAGAAAAAAGGAATGGAGAGATGGACAGACAGACGGATAGACAGACAGATAAGTAAAGAAAAAAGGAATGGAGAGATGGACAGACAGACGGATAGACAGACAGATAAGTAAAGAAAAAAGGAATGGAGAGATGGACAGACAGACGGATAGACAGAGAGATGAGTAAAGAAAAAAGGTATGGAGCGATGGACAGACAGACAGATAGACAGAGAGATGAGTAAAGAAAAAAGGTATGGAGCGATGGATAGACAGATGAATAGACAGAGATAAGTAAAGAAAAAAGGAATAGAGAGATGGACAGACAGACAGATAGACAGACAGATAAGTAAAGAAAAAAGGAATGGAGAGATGGACAGACAGACGGATAGACACATAAGTAAAGAAAAATGGAATGGAGAGATGGATATACAGATGAATAAATGGATGGAGGGATGAATAAAGTGATAGAGGATGGCCTACTAAGTCCCATGTTCTGGTCTTTGAGTGAGGATCAGAATGATGGAGTGATAAAGGGATGAAAAGAGGGGGTTAAATTCCTATCCAAGAGTTTCAGCATGTGCAGATATTTCACTGAAGGATGGAGGGATAAACAGAGCAATAAAAAGAAGGAGTTCATACACGGTTTCAGAATGCGCTCTAGTCTTTGATCAAAAGATGGAGAGATGTTCACGTGTTTAATAGAAGTGTTGTGTGAAGGAGGGATAAGTAGAAAGAGACAGCATTTCACAAAGTGATAGAAACATGAAGTGTTAGATAAGAAAGGAAAAGAGAAGGATGGAGGGATAAATAGAAATATAGCTGTTCCAAACCAAATTCAGAATGTTCTGATGTTTGATTGAGGGATAGAAATGGAGAGATGGATACATAAAGATGTGATATAGGGATAAATGGAATAAGAGACTGAGAGATGGAGAGATAGAGGGATAGAGAGAGATAATTAGAGAGATAGAAGGTCCAGTCTGGTTTCAGTGTGATCAGATGCTGGATAGTGATGGAGTGATAGATTAAAAGTTGTCCTTTACACTCTCAGTGCTGGTCTCTGATGAAGGTTCAGAGGGATGGAGGGATGAACGGAGGGGTAAATAAACGGATGTCCTACCCAGTTTCAGCATGTGCTGGTCTTTGCACTCGGCTGTGTTCCAGCTGTTGTTGCAGAAGGTCCAGGGAAGAAAGTCCTTCAACGAAGCGAACGAAGCGAACAGGTAGTACAGTGTCCAGCACATGATTATATTATAGTAAATGGCTATCAACACAGAAATAATCAACATGGCAATCCCGCAACCTACAATAAATAAACCAGAATAGACAACAGCATTACTAACGCACGGAGACAGAGACGCGCACTCACAAAAACACACAATCATGTAGAGGAATGAGGAGAGGCTAGGGCAGGTGTAGGGACAGGTGTGGGGACAGGTCTGATTTGGGGCAGGTGTGGAGATGGGTTTGGGACAAGTGTGGGGACAGGTTTTGGACAGATGTGGGGACAGATTTTGGGCAAGTTTGGGGGCAGGTTTGGAACAAGTGTGGGACAGGTTTTGGACAGATGTGGGGACATTTGGGGCAGATGTGGGGACAGGTTTTGGACAGATGTGGGGACATTTGGGGCAGATGTGGGGACAGGTTTTGGACAGATGTGGGGACATTTGGGGCAGATGTGGGGACAGGTTTGGGACGACTGTGGGTACATATTTTGGGCAGGTGTGTAGATGGGTTTGGGATAAGTGTGGGGACAGGTTTGGAAAAAGTGTGGGGACAGGTTTAAGGTCTCGGGGGCAGGTTTGGTGGAGTTGTGGAGCAGGGCTGGGGTAGTGTGGAGGCAGGTTTGGGGGCAGGTTTGGTGGAGACGTAGAGCAGGGTTGGGGCAGTGTGGAGGCAGGTTTGGGGGCAGGTTTGGTGGAGAAGTAGAGCAGGGCTGGGGCAGTGTGGAGGCAGGTTTGGGGGCAGGTTTGGTGGAGATGTAGAGCAGGGCTGGGGCAGTGTGGAGGCAGTGTCAGGGGCAGGTTGGGGGCAGGTTTGGTGGAGATGTAGAGCAGGGCTGGGGCAGTGTGGAGGCAGTGTCAGGGGCAGGTTGGGGGCAGGTTTGGTGGAGATGTAGAGCAGGGCTGGGGCAGTGTGGAGGCAGTGTCAGGGGCAGGTTGGGGGCAGGTTTGGTGGAGATGTAGAGCAGGGCTGGGGCAGTGTGGAGGCAGTGTCAGGGGCAGGTTGGGGGCAGGTTTGGTGGAGATGTAGAGCAGGGCTGGGGCAGTGTGGAGGCAGTGTCAGGGGTAGGTTGGGGGCAGGTTTGGTGGAGATGTAGAGCAGGGCTGGGGCAGTGTGGAGGCAGTGTCAGGGGCAGGTTGGGGGCAGGTTTGGTGGAGATGTAGAGCAGGGCTGGGGCAGTGTGGAGGCAGTGTCAGGGGCAGGTTTACCTTGCAGAGCAGGAATAGCCTTCCAAACGGATACGGGTCCCTGACTGGCGAACTGACCTAAAGACACTTCCAACAGGAAGATGGGGATTCCAGCCAGACCCAACATGATCAGGTAGGGGATTAAAAAAGCACCTGCACACACACACACACACACACACACACACACACACACACATACACACACACACACACGTAGACACACACACACACACACACACACACACACACACGCAGACACACACACGCAGTTAAGCATGTCTTTAGTCAATTGATAGACAGAACTCATACTGTAATTCACATTCCAATATTCTAATACAGCGCTAATAATAAAAGTCCACAGCTTTAGAGTTAAATTCAGTCATTCGTTGAAATAAATAATTGTTCTTATTACGAATAATAAAAGTGCTAATATTAAAAAGTATGTTCTTAATATTAATGATGATGAGGCAATACGATCATTACAAACGCCTAAAAATATTCATATAAATCATAAAATACATAATAATAATAATAATAATAATAATAATAATAATAATAATAATAGTGATAGAAACTATAAATTACAACGAAGAGTATCAGCGGGCTGCAGATGATAAAATCGAGTTCCTCGTAACGAAATATAGAAAATAAACGCTGAAATGATAAAAATCCGCTGTGACGTCACACTCGTCGTTCAGATCTCACAGTCAAATGAACTGAAACACGAGGTGCGCGTGACGCTGGACGTCATGTTTGATGTCCAGATGTTTTGTATTTTTTAAATGAATGAGATGAAAGGCGTGTCAGATGAAGGCGATGAAACGATGATTAAACGTATGATGGGCGCGCGCTGCGGCAGTTGTGGCTCTCCTCACCTCCCCCGTTCTGGAAGGCCAGGTAAGGGAACCTCCACACGTTCCCCAGGCCCACCGCGTAGCCCACCATGGACAGGATAAAGTCCAGCTTATTCGACCAGTTTCCGCGCGCTTTGTTCTCATCACCCCCACCGTCATCATCCTCATCCTGAACAAACACCACAGCGTAGATTAACACAACTCACACCTGGACATCAATAATAATAATAATAATAATAATAATAATTCAGATTTTTATCAAACAGTGAGGCACTAAACTGTTTTATTACCCGTTTTAAGTCGTTAGGTTTAAATGTTTGCTTGGACTGAATTCGGGTTTAACTGATCTCCGTGTTCAGATCGAGTTTACACGCATTCGGGTTTGAACGCTCCGAATCTGGGTTAAAGTTAAATGGATTCTGGTTTTAATTAAACTGAATTTGGTTTCAACGCCTCCGAATTTGAGTTTAAATGCTCTAAATTCGGGTTTAATGTTTGATGTATAGTAACCGATTTAAAATGCTCTGAACTTGAAATTAATTTCTCACTAGTTCGGTTTAAATGCTCCCTGTTCGTTTATAAATGCTGTGAATTCGGATTTAATTCGGGTTTAATTCGGGTTTAAACTGCACAGAATGTTTCACCAGCGCGTGCAACCACACATCAGACAACTGCAGACAAAAAAATCTAGCAGCGTGTATGTGTGTGTGTGTGTGTGTGTGGTGTGTGTGCTGCAGTATTCATTCACTGTTTTTATATTAAAGCTAAATAGCAGAATTACAGTAGTTTATAATAATAATAACAATAACAATGACAATAGTAATAATAATAATAATAATAATAATAATAATAATAATAATAATGACTGTCGTGATGATTATGCTAATTCGATTAATGTGAATAACTATTTACAGGAACGAACTGATCAGCCAATCAGATCGCTCTGCTTTAGAATCAGTTTTACTCATAGGCGCATGTGCAACATTCATTAACTCGCCCCAGTAAAGAACTAATAATAATAATAATAATAATAATAATAATTACAATAATAATAATAATAATAATAATAATAATAATAATAATAGAAATAATACAAGCAGAAGCGCGCGCTTCGACCCGTAATAACCCTGCTGTTCTCTGAACGTGATTGATTTCAGCACTGCGAGCTCACATTAACCCCAATTGCCCCAAAATTAGCCCCCCCACACACACACCACCACCACCACCACCCCACTCACCCCCTGCGCGCTGCTGAACGTGCCGTAGCCCCCCTCTGCCTCCTCGACGCGCGCTCTGCCCTGCTCCGCGAGGCAGGAGTTTTTACCCTCAGTAGGGCAGTAATTTTTATCCTCTGAGGGGCAGAAGTTTTTGCCCCCCGTGTCCCCGTCCTGCTGCTGCATCTCCTTCTGCTCACTGCCCTCCTGCACACACAGCCGCACGTTAAACAAACGCCAAACAAACACCAAACACCAAACATCAAACAAACGCCAAACACCAAACACCAAACATCAAACAAACCCCAAACAAACACCAAACATCAAACAAACGCCAAACACCAAACACCAAACATCAAACAAACGCCAAACAAACACCAAACATCAAAC
>NC_051225.1:39740957-39748457 GCF_015220715.1 Pygocentrus nattereri
AAAACTTTTGCGTAAGAGTTTTTAAGCTCGTTTCTATTTTTAGCTCCAGTAAAAGCTCCTCCTCCCGATCACAGCGATTTATCCCTTAATAATCGTTATCGTGATATTTGGCCCTGGTGCGGTTGATATCTTACAGGCGATATGCAGATGAGCCTGTAGCCAATCAGCTGCTGTGTCTGAACCAAGGGCGTTAACGCAACCCAGGAAATGTCAATCATTTTCCTTCTGATATGTTTATTCTTTTATTTTATTTAAACCTCTGCCTCAGCATCAACATTTAAAAAACGGTCCCTCATGGGTTCTTTAGTAGAGGCAATGGTGATATGTAGAAAATTCAAATTATTATTATTATTATTATTATGTATAATATCTAGGATGAATAACCTGTTGTAAACTTTTACAAACTTTTGTCTAAGAATTTATCTGATGTGGCCCAGAAGAGAATGGGTTCCCCTTTTTGAGTATTTGTTCCTCTCAGTGGTTCTTCCTCACGTTCATAGGAAGCTTCTCCTTTCGGTTCTTGGTTTATATCAGTGGTTCTCCATCATGTTCTTAGAGAGTTTTGAGTCTTGGTTCCTCTTAGTGGTTCTTCCTCACGTACATAGGAAGCTTCTCCTTTCGAGTCTTGGTTTCTATCGGTGGTTCTCCATTATGTTCTTAGGGAGTTTTGAGTCTTGGTTCCTCTCAGTGGTTCTTCCTCACGTTCATAGGAAGCTTCTCCTTTCGAGTCTTGGTTTCTATCTGTGGTTCTCCATCATGTTCTTAGGGAGTTTGGAGTCTTGGTTCCTCTCAGTGGTTCTTCTTCATGCTGTTAGGGAGGTTCTCCTGATGCCTGGTGACTTTTGGAGATGCCCATAAGGGGGCAGCACCTAAACCTCTGGATCAAAGCTTACATTCCCCACTTTCATCTTAACCGAACCTCAGAGCAGAATAAGAAAGTCTGAAGTCTATCACTAAATATTAAGCTCTCTTAGAAAGTGTGTGGGGGGGGGGGTTCTTTAAGAGCCATAGAACCACAATTTAAGGAAGCATTTGAATGCTTGCACAGTTCTTGAGAAGGTGCTTCTCCATGACAAGTATGTTTGTTTTTTAAACAGCCTTTTGAAAGGTTGTTCTATAGGCACAGCACCTATATGAGGTTCCACTGTTGTTGAGTCCTAGTACTTCTTTTGGTATTACAGTCTTAAAATTAAGAGTTCTGGGCTTGGACATACATACAAACCATACATTATCTAGAGCCTCTTTAAACCTTAGAAAGTCCCTTCACATTCACAGACATGGTTCTTTAAAATAACGGTTCTTCAAGGGTTCTTTAGTAAAGAAAACGGTTCTATATGGAACCATGAGCACTCAAAGAACCCTTTGCATCGTTAAATGATCCTTCAGCCTGTCATGAGAGAAAAGCTCCCACGGGTGCTGTACAGAGCCATACAGAGCACATTCTCCATTAACCTGAAGAGCCGCTTCATGATGCAAGGAACCCTTTAATCACGCAAAAGCTTCTTCAGTCATTGTTCTACACAGAACCATTGTCTTTACCGAAGAACCTTTGAGGAACCATCCTTTTTAAGTGTGTACATCAAAGAGTGTCTGTAGAACACGTTTATAGAGCCTGACAGTTCTTTTACTGCGATTACTTCATAATAAAAGTTTCTGGTACACTTTGAAGAAGCTTTCCTGCTGATTTGTTTGATAACAGTGACATTTTTACATGTAAAAAAAAAAGAATTAAACTGGAACCTTTTGGAACCTTTAAGGATGCCAATCACGCATGCGCACTGCAGCCACCGTCATAAATCTTCTGCAGCGATAAAGCCTCTCCGCTGCCCAGTCCGCCTTTAATTACTTTGTCAACAGAGAATAATTGTAATTGATTTCTGCTCCTCTGTCCCTTCGTCCCCTTCACACCTTCTTCCCTTCCTTAGCAGGCGATGAGGGAAGTAATGGCAGGACGTCCCGCAGAACCGGCTCTAGTGGCCTGGTAGTGCTGCTGGAACTTCCCCAACTGATCCCTGAGTTACAGTATTATCAGATTGTAATTAAGCTGCGGTGCTGTGGAGGAAAAGTGCGGCTCACTTTGCTGCAATACTTGATTACGGAAGGCCGGTTGTGTTTTTGCGAGTCAGTCAGAGGAACATGGGTTATCTAATCAGGAATAAATCACCGCAGCTGTGTGTCAGTGAGTTGTGGCTCATCGGGGGCAGTGACACTCCTTGACCCCAAGATAACAGCCGCAGTGATCAGTCGTTAATTACACACAAGGCCCATATAATTAATTCATTGCCCAGCTTTACTTTCCCTTCTGTATCACTAGCATGTGATAAGAGTCCACTGGCGAAGCTCTTCATACACTATTAATGAGAAAACTACAGCTGCCAGAAAGGGGGCTCTCATTTGATTGCGTGATTTTCATCAATTTTCCATCTTCCTTGAGAGGCCAGAAGCACCATAATAACCGTGATAGATTTAAGTGTCAAACCTAGTGTGGATAATTAGCTACCTTACTCAACTAGTTAGTTTAAGGTATCGGCTGACATGAAATACAGCGCTGTTCTGCACTCACACACCCTCAAAAATGTCTACACTTTGACAAAAGCACGTTTAGAAGCAAAGAAGGGTTTAGATTTCTCTGCTGATTTCTCTTGTTGAGTAACGTGGTCCACGAGGGCTAGCCTGAATGCCAAGTACTACATCATAATTTCACAAATATGAACTGATATCATAAAATCAGACATCACAAAGTTCTTCAAGGGTTCTTTAGTAAAGAAAATGACTCTATACACAACCTTGAACACTCAAAGAACCCTTTCTACGGCTCTTTGTGGTGTGAAATGCTTCTTCAGGTTTATGGAGAACGTGTTCTACACTCACCGGCCACTTTATTAGGTACATCTTGCTAGTAAAAGGCTGGACCCCCTTTTGCCTTTTGTCTTAATTCTTCATGGCAGACTTTCAACAAGGTGTTGGAAACGTTCCTCAGAGATTCTGGTTGGTTATTTGAGTTCCTGCTGCCTTTCTATCATCTGGAACCAGTCTGCCCGTTCTCCTCTGACCTCTCACATCAACAAGGCATTTTCGTCCACACAACTGACCGCTCACTGGATATTTCCTCTTTTTCGGACCATTCTCTGTGAACCCTAGAGATGGTTGTGTGTGAAAATCCCAGCAGATCAGCAGTTTCTGAAATACTCAGACCAGCCCGTCTGGCACCAACAACCACGCCACGTTCAAAGCCCCTTAAATCCCCTTTCTTCCCCGTTCTGATGCTCGGTCTGCACTTCAGCAAGTCGTCTTGACCACCTCTACACGCCTAAATGCAGTGAGCTGCGGCCGTGTGATTGGCTGATTAGCCATTTGTGTTAACCTGCAACTGAACGTACCTAATAAAGTGGCCAATGAGTGTATGTAGCACCAATAAGCTTGACATTGTAACAGTGGCAGAACTTTCCACTTTCCAAGGTTTTATATGGAACCAAATATAACACATTCTCCATCAATCTGAAGAACAATTTCACCATGCAGAGAACCCTTTAATCATGCAGTGTTCTTTGAACTGTTCATGGTTTGATACAGAACCATTTTATTTAATAAAGAACCCCTGAAGAACCATCTTCACTAAGAGTGTAGTTTACTTTCTGGTGCACGTATTGGTGATGTAATAGTGGTGACTTTATCTTCAGCAGGAAGAGTAAAGAATTCGCTAAATTATCTCCTGCTTCAGCTGCAAGCGTTTCCGTAAAAAAAGAGCTTCCTCAAATACCATTAGGTTCTGTTGATAGCAAAATCGGACCCTTTGGTACTGGACTGATGGCCAGTGTGAGAAGCATGGTTCCAATTTTATGGTGCCAAAGGTTAAAAAAAACCTTCAGCCCCCATTCTGGCCTGAAACAACTTACCAAACTTACGGGGACGATGTTCCACAGACTTTGGGCTACAGTCATAACGTCGGTCTGAAATGAAACACACTCAGTGTCTGTATGAAATAGTACCACAGAATAAACGATTACCTCCCACTGTCTAGTCCGCTTCATCAGAGGAAAACAGTTTATATCACAATACCTACATTTAGAGTCGGTTATTCATTCAGTCTAATGAGAAACTGTAGAACAGACTCGGTTTATATCACAATACCTACATTTAGAGTCGGTTATTCATTCAGCCTAATGAGAAACTGTAGAACGGACTCGGTTTATATCACAATACCTACATTTAGAGTCGGTTATTCATTCAGTCTAATGAGAAACTGTAGAACGGACTCGGTTTATATCACAATACCTACATTTAGAGCCGGTTATTCATTCAGCCTAATGAGAAACTGTAGAACAGACTCGGTTTATATCACAATACCTACATTTAGAGTCGGTTATTCATTCAGTCTAATGAGAAACTGTAGAACGGACTCGGTTTATATCACAATACCTACATTTAGAGCTGGTTATTCATTCAGCCTAATGAGAAACTGTAGAACGGACTCGGTTTATATCACAATACCTACATTTAGAGTCGGTTATTCATTCAGTCTAATGAGAAACTGTAGAACGGACTCGGTTTATATCACAATACCTACATTTAGAGCCGGTTATTCATTCAGCCTAATGAGAAACTGTAGAACGGACTCGGTTTATATCACAATACCTACATTTAGAGTCGGTTATTCATTCAGCCTAATGAGAAACTGTAGAACGGACTCGGTTTATATCACAATACCTACATTTAGAGTCGGTTATTCATTCAGTCTAATGAGAAACTGTAGAACAGACTCGGTTTATATCACAATACCTACATTTAGAGTCGGTTATTCATTCAGTCTAATGAGAAACTGTAGAACAGACTCGGTTTATATCACAATACCTACATTTAGAGTCGGTTATTCATTCAGCCTAATGAGAAACTGTAGAACGGACTCGGTTTATATCACAATACCTACATTTAGAGTCGGTTATTCATTCAGTCTAATGAGAAACTGTAGAACAGACTCGGTTTATATCACAATACCTACATTTAGAGTCGGTTATTCATTCAGTCTAATGAGAAACTGTAGAACAGACTCGGTTTATATCACAATACCTACATTTAGAGTCGGTTATTCATTCAGCCTAATGAGAAACTGTAGAACGGACTCGGTTTATATCACAATACCTACATTTAGAGCCGGTTATTCATTCAGCCTAATGAGAAACTGTAGAACGGACTCGGTTTATATCACAATACCTACATTTAGAGTCGGTTATTCATTCAGCCTAATGAGAAACTGTAGAACGGACTCGGTTTATATCACAATACCTACATTTAGAGTCGGTTATTCATTCAGCCTAATGAGAAACTGTAGAACGGACTCGGTTTATATCACAATACCTACATTTAGAGTCGGTTATTCATTTAGTCTAATGAGAAACTGTAGAACAGACTCGGTTTATATCACAATACCTACATTTAGAGTCGGTTATTCATTCAGTCTAATGAGAAACTGTAGAACAGACTCGGTTTATATCACAATACCTACATTTAGAGTCGGTTATTCATTCAGTCTAATGAGAAACTGTAGAACGGACTCGGTTTATATCACAATACCTACATTTAGAGCCGGTTATTCATTCAGCCTAATGAGAAACTGTAGAACGGACTCGGTTTATATCACAATACCTACATTTAGAGTCGGTTATTCATTCAGCCTAATGAGAAACTGTAGAACGGACTCGGTTTATATCACAATACCTACATTTAGAGTCGGTTATTCATTCAGCCTAATGAGAAACTGTAGAACGGACTCGGTTTATATCACAATACCTACATTTAGAGTCGGTTATTCATTCAGTCTAATGAGAAACTGTAGAACAGACTCGGTTTATATCACAATACCTACATTTAGAGTCGGTTATTCATTCAGTCTAATGAGAAACTGTAGAACAGACTCGGTTTATATCACAATACCTACATTTAGAGTCGGTTATTCATTCAGCCTAATGAGAAACTGTAGAACGGACTCGGTTTATATCACAATACCTACATTTAGAGTCGGTTATTCATTCAGTCTAATGAGAAACTGTAGAACAGACTCGGTTTATATCACAATACCTACATTTAGAGTCGGTTATTCATTCAGTCTAATGAGAAACTGTAGAACAGACTCGGTTTATATCACAATACCTACATTTAGAGTCGGTTATTCATTCAGCCTAATGAGAAACTGTAGAACGGTCTCGGTTTATATCACAATACCTACATTTAGAGCCGGTTATTCATTCAGCCTAATGAGAAACTGTAGAACGGACTCGGTTTATATCACAATACCTACATTTAGAGTCGGTTATTCATTCAGCCTAATGAGAAACTGTAGAACGGACTCGGTTTATATCACAATACCTACATTTAGAGTCGGTTATTCATTCAGCCTAATGAGAAACTGTAGAACGGACTCGGTTTATATCACAATACCTACATTTAGAGTCGGTTATTCATTTAGTCTAATGAGAAACTGTAGAACAGACTCGGTTTATATCACAATACCTACATTTAGAGTCGGTTATTCATTCAGTCTAATGAGAAACTGTAGAACAGACTCGGTTTATATCACAATACCTACATTTAGAGTCGGTTATTCATTCAGTCTAATGAGAAACTGTAGAACGGACTCGGTTTATATCACAATACCTACATTTAGAGCCGGTTATTCATTCAGCCTAATGAGAAACTGTAGAACGGACTCGGTTTATATCACAATACCTACATTTAGAGTCGGTTATTCATTCAGCCTAATGAGAAACTGTAGAACGGACTCGGTTTATATCACAATACCTACATTTAGAGTCGGTTATTCATTCAGCCTAATGAGAAACTGTAGAACGGACTCGGTTTATATCACAATACCTACATTTAGAGTCGGTTATTCATTCAGTCTAATGAGAAACTGTAGAACAGACTCGGTTTATATCACAATACCTACATTTAGAGTCGGTTATTCATTCAGTCTAATGAGAAACTGTAGAACAGACTCGGTTTATATCACAATACCTACATTTAGAGTCGGTTATTCATTCAGCCTAATGAGAAACTGTAGAACGGACTCGGTTTATATCACAATACCTACATTTAGAGTCGGTTATTCATTCAGTCTAACGAGAAACAGATGCAGTTTCCAGTCATCATTAGCTGCATTAACAAATTTGCTCAATCCATTCCTTTCAGGAAATGCCACAAAATAGTTCTGAAATGAAGAGACACAAATAAGTAACATCACAGATATTTAGAAAAAGCCACAAAAAGTTTATTAAGCAAACCAAAGCCTCAGAGCCAGCACAGTCATCAGTTACCTTCATAGAATTATGATTCATAATGTGGAATCTGAGCCCTGCTGTAGTATCAGCAGTGCTGTCCAATGAGCTATGCACATACAGATCTACTGTCAGCATTTTCTACCACAGCTGACTGGCCAGTGGGTTTGGAAACAGATGGAGAACAAACAGCAGTTCCAATGTTCAGATCCGGGGCACAGATCCACAG
>NC_051225.1:39753457-39783457 GCF_015220715.1 Pygocentrus nattereri
TCACACCGAGGCACTGCACAGCTTCCAAATGTAAATCCATTCATTTTTTTTAAGCAAAAACACTCAAGAAGAGCTGAACACAGAATATTAAACAAAATAATACATAGTGTACATAGTGGCTCTTTTAATTAAAACCAGCCATGCAGTCGAGAGCTGATGGACCGCTACTGTCACGCCTCCCAAATACTGCATTTAGTCATCGCACGACTAGCAGGAGTGACAACAACATCTATTAAAGTTCCATCAGCGCACAAATCGATTGTGTGTGGGTATTTTTGGGGTCAAAAGCAATACTGCTGCTCAGCATCTGTAATCGGCAGGGTCAACGGGCAAAAATAACCCCATATTTAACTTTTTGCCCTTTATACACAAACATGGGGCAAAATCGCACCCAAAGTAGCGTCATAAATGTAATAAATCCATATGTAACGTCTAAATCAGGGGTCGCAACCCAAATGTTAAGAAGAGCCATTTTGTCCTTGTACATCTTGGCAGCCACAACATTTTATGTCCATTTTAAAATCCTGGGTGTAATAAGTCTCAGTATGTGCTAATGCGCTAGTGTAGGCTAACAGACGTAATATAAACGAAAACACAGACTTACTTTGCTCTGCTTTAAGCTTTAGCTCAGCTGTAGCTGCTGTTCTCACATCTCCAGCAGGAAACTTCCAAAAGTGCAATAATTTCTTATAGGATGTCGCACAACTTCCGATTTTTTGCAAGGCTGTGAAATGAGAAGCTGACTACAGCCTTTTTTAATTCAGCGACTTTTTAATGCTTGACAGTTTCTCATTGCAGATTAAACGCATGAGGAAACCAGCTACAGTTATTATTGATGTTGTCTTAAATCTTTCTCTTTTTTCCATTAGCCACGAGCTAGGCGAGATTGTTGTCTGTGTTGCTATAGTGACCAATCACGCAGTCTGATGGATGAGTGTGGGTTTGGCGAATGCCAGGAGAACATTACTTGCCTGACTGAATTGTGCCAACTGTAAATTTTGGTGGAGGAGGGATCATCCTATGGGTTGGTTTTCAGGGGTTGGACTAGGCCTCTGGAGGGAAATCTTAATGCTTCAGCACCAAGACATTTTAGACAACTGTGAACTTACAGCTTTGTGGGAAGAGCTTGGGGAAGAACCTTTTCTGTTCCAGCAAGACTGAGCCCCAGCACACAATGCAATGTCCATAAACTCATGGCTGGGTGAGTTTGGTGTGGAAGAACTTGACTGACCCTCACAGAGCCCTGACCTCAACCCATCAAATACCTTTGGGATGATCAAAAACGGAGACTTTGAGTGAGGCTCTCATGTCCAACATCACCGTTTGAGCGCTCTTCTAGAAGAATTCACACAAATTCCCACAGACTCTCTCCAAAATCCTGTAGAAAGCTTCCCAGAAGAGTGGAAGCTGTTAGAGCTGCAAAGGGGACCAACTCCATATTAATGTCTTTAGATTTAGAACGGGATTCATAAAACTGTAGTTGTCCCAATACTTCTGTTAGCTCCCACACCACAAATCAGTATCCATCCCAGTTTTCTGTTGAGCGTCACATCATCTGGACCATACGCTGGCCGTCAAACACACAAGACTTACAGTACGTTGCAAGGCTTACAGTTTCAAGCTGACCGAAAAACTACAAGTCTTACTGTAAAGCACAATCCACCCAGAAGAGACTTTGGAGAGCAGGCAGAAAGACCAGCAGTGTAATTGCTTTCGTTCTTTTGATGACCCTTTCAGTCTTTTGATTAAAAGCCCCAAAAAGGGGAAGACAGAGATCTAAACTTCAAGCACTTCCACCAAATATAATTAGAAGTGGATAAACCTGAACCCATTTCTGTCCTCAAGTTCTCCCAAAGTGAATCTACTTCCCCACAAGTAAAAAACATCTCAAACATCAAAAGATCAATATCAGAGCCAATCATGACACTTTCACCGAATCATGTTTTTAGCCTGTTAACTGTGGCCCCCCATTTTATCCAGAAATAGCACACCCAAAGTAAAGGGGGCGCTGTTCACACATACTTTGGGCAACACTAATGATATTGGACTCATTTGAAAGGAAACACTCACAAGATTAATATCTCTATGAATGACTGAGGCAGAGTAACGAAGTCTAGAAGGAGGAGTTTATTTCCTCCTGACTCAGATCTCTAAACTGATCTCTGACTCTTGCCGTGTTATCAGACCACCTTTTGGGTTATGGTGTCTCTGGAGAGCAGCGAGGCTTTGAAGGTGAGGACAGATTTGTTAGCGCTTACTCATTCGGTGCTTATGCTGCGAAGGAGACGTAACTGCTGTGAATAACGGGTCATAAAACGGTTTGTGTAATCAAATCCTGAGATTTCAAGCTCTCTCTAGCAGTTTATTGCATCACCGCATTGCTGGACGATTTGATGCATAAGAAATATATAAGTAGTGATCTAAGTAGTGATCAGTACAGTGATCTAAAAAGGTTGATTTATCAGATCCAGTTCCAATGAACTACAGGTTAAATATCATTGGTTAAATAAAGCTCAGTATGTTTAATGTAATGCCACAATAACTTAATAAACAAACAAGTGCATACATTTTTGTTCATGCATCACATTAAAGAAGACGAATTATAGCAGATTATAATTTATAGATTATAGTGATTAAACTGAGCTGTGGTCTTCTGTAAAAGTAAACATGAAATCATGCACGCTTCACTTTCTGATAAACGTCCGCCGCTTAACTGAAATTTATATTTTTATTGGTTCTGTTTATGAGATCAGCAGTTTGTCCCTATGGGTCAGTGGCCTGTGCAGTTAAAGAGTTTCAGTAAGACAAAGGAGTTAAAAAAGCTTCCTAAACTCAATCAGAACACTGTGGTGCATCATCAACACAGCAGCTTCATGTAAAATGTCAGTACGCAGCTCTTAAAGGCGACTTCATATGGAGAGGAATTGGTGCCAGATTGAAAAGCTGTCAATACAAAGGAAAAATGAGAAATGCCACGCACACATGACAACACCATTCCACACTGAGATACAGAACATGAGCCAAAAGAAAAACAAATCCTTTATGCTGCTGCTTTCATGTCAAAAACAACAACAAAAAAACAAGGATTTGCATTTAAAAAGTGAAATGTTGAATTAATGTCAGAACTGAATACAATCCGCCTTGAAATGTACTAAAGGTATGACTACACTGGAATAGAGTGTTTGGTTTTCATTTTGGCACAAATTCTGCATGTCACTATGGAAAAGTACTGGATGTCACTATGGAAAACCACTGCCATGTCACTATGGAAAAGTAGTGCATGTCACTATGGAAAACTACTGCATGTCACTATGGAAAACTACTGCATGTCACTATGGAAAAGTACTGGATGTCACTGGAAAACTACTGCATGTCACTATGGAAAACTACTGGATGTCACTATGGAAAAGTACTGGATGTCACTGGAAAACTACTGCATGTCACTATGGAAAACTACTGGATGTCACTATGGAAAAATACTGGATGTCACTATGGAAAACCACTGCCATGTCACTATGGAAAACTACTGCATGTCACTATGGAAAACTACTGCATGTCACTATGGAAAACTACTGTCATGTCACTATGGAAAAGTACTGGATGTCAGTATGGAAAACTACTGCCATGTCCTTTTTATTTTAATTTTCCCACAGAACGGACTGCTATTCAATTTGCAATTCTTCTCCATAACTTTATATTCCTGATGAGAATTTCACATAAGAAGCCCCCCCCCCCCCCCAAAAAATATTGCATTAAATTCTGGTTCACACGCTAAAAGCATTTCTTCTCACTGTTTACTAACTTTAATGTGCTTGAAATGCTGCCCAGACACACAGTCTGATTAAAGGCAGTTATTTCTGGAGGTTCTGAAGGTCCTGAGCTTCAATGAGCCTCTGAAGGATCTCAGTAAGCATGCAGAGTAGAGGCACGGCGCCAGCCATGCGTGGAAATGGAGGAGGGAGATATTGCTGATGCTGGAGAAGGGTCGTACATCACAGAGGAATCTGCATTAAACATGGCAACCCAACCAAGAGCAACCAAGGCCGTAATGAGAAATGAGGCGCTTCAAAACGTCTCTATGTGCTCTTCAGACGCCAAAGAAAAGACAGCCAGCAAAAGTGATCTGCTTACTGGGCAATACATGAATCTTAAAGCGATGGTATGTTGAAAAAACTGATCTACTCTAACGTAGTCGATCAGCCAGGACATGTTTAGCACGTGAACTTCGCTTCTGTAGTTTTAGCGCTGGACAGAAACCAGGCTGGTTGCTACTGCTTTAGCAATGCTCAGTGCTAATTGGTAGCCATAAGCTTCCATCACTCGTTAGCAACATCAGCCTCTTACAACTAAAGAAGCAAACTTCAGACAGTGAACATGTCTGGACTGACTGACTACATTTTGGGGCAAAGGGGCGTGAGGAGGGGGTGAAGCTGAATTCGGTTCCTTCAATCGTCCCCTGAAGGGAAAATATGTTTAACAGCCGTGTAAACCAAACATATGACACAAGAACATAAAAAACCAGAACATCAGCAACACCAACAAAAACACAGATTACAGCTCATGTATTAAATTCAATAATATAAAAATGAAATTTCACAAATTTACTAGCCCTGTCGTAGGATTTGGGTCACGTGATTTTTCTGTTGTGGCACCAAATTTCTGGTTTCACTGCTCTGCACAAACATAACTAGAGGTGACAGATTATGAGGCTAAAATTACTCTCCTTACTTTAGGAATTTTACCACGAAAAAGTCGATAAAATAGGCTGTGATCCTTTCAGATCACAGCATTTAAAAGCACAGAAGCCCACCGGCTCTTCACGTCAGGGTGGGTAAAGGATCCCATGGTGTTGCATAAAGAGGAAGAAAACTGTCCTCATAGGAGGGAAACGACATCAGCTAATCAACACAGACGTGAACAACGCTGGCCTTTAGAGAACTTTAGCTGATGTTAACAGCTGAGAGATAAACAGTCGTCCCCCTAACGGAGCTGGTATCTGGTATAACTTTACTGTCTGGAGGTTTAAATGATGTTTGAATGGAGAAACATAAACGTTAAATATCGGACTGAATGCCGTTTGGGTCGGAAAACTAAGTAGTGTTTTGACAGATGTCCGTCCATCCATCCATTGTCCAAGCCGCTTCTCCCTCAGGGTCGCGGGGGGGTGCTGGAGCCTATCCCAGCGGTCGTCGGGCGGAAGGCAGGATACACCCTGGACAGGTCGCCAGTCCATCGCAGGGCAGACAGACAGACACAGACAGTCACTCACACCTAGGGGCAATGTTGCATGTCTTTGGACTGTGGGAGGAAACCGGAGAACCTGGAGAAAACCCACACAGACACGGGGAGAACATGCAAACTCCACACCTGGCTACCCGGCCGGGGAATCGAACCCCGTTTCGACAGATGTGATTTTCTACATTTGCTAGTACACTGCATGACTGTGGTTTCCCTGGTTAAAGTATCTGATATTATTAGCTAATTAATGAACGAGGCATGTAGACAGAAACACTAAACCATACAGTGCAGGGGCCCCAAGCCTTGAGACTGAAACACGAAGCTCAGCAAACTGAAGGCATCACGAAGTGCAGTCACTCCACGTTAGGTCCTCGAAACTATACAGTGTGACGTCATGCGAAACACGAGAACAGCCTTGGGCATGAAAGAGTTCATTCATCTGTCCAGAAGGAAGAAGCCGTAATGAAATGAATAAGTAATGAAACGGATGGTCCGGAAAACTTCAATCTCGTTTTCTGAGTACAGTGACAGATGAATGAATATCTTTAAGTGAGCTTGGAGAATGCCAGTTATTTTGTTTGCCTTTGCATTTAAATGATTTTATTCTGCTATTTTATTCTTTTTTTATCCTAATCTAATTACATTTTTACTTGATTTTTTAACAACCCTATTTTAATGTCTAGTTTTATTTTTTTATTTAATGATCTTCTCTTTTAAATCTATTGTTTTAAGCATGTTTTTAAATTTCTCTTCTCTTGATTTTTTAAAAACTCTGCATTTTCTGACTTGCCTTGAACACTTAACACATTTCTGTTAAAACAAAGCAAGGCACAAAGCAAGAGGCTGTTAATGAGTCATGGACTGTGCAAAGCAGTCATATATAACTTCCTCAATTGCTCACATACAAGTACACGAAGAGCTGAAGACGTGAAATAACAGCCTTTTAATTACAGTCAGCCCTGCGGTCAGAGAGCTGATGGACCCATCAGGAAGTTACAGACTGGCAAAGAACCGTAACCTGGCGTCCCTTTAACATGTAGATTATCTATGTAACACTGCAGCACAGACGCATTAAAAACACACACACACACACACACACACACACACACACACACGCACACACACACACGCACACACATCTCGGCTTCCTGCTGCAGTGCTGCGCACAGCTCCACAGTAAACCCACAGCATCACTTTCAGATTCACCGTCGCTCCCTCCTTCACTCCTAAACATCCCGGCCCCTCCCCTCCAAGGCTAACTCTCGGACACCTCAAGGTCCTTCCAGCTCTGCAGTCACGACCAGCATTTAAAAGAATTACAACCGTTGGGGTGGAGTCGAGGAAGGTGTGACGCTTCTGATGGTCGTACAATCAGGATCCAGACAGGGAAGAAATACTACTGCTTCGATTTCTCTTCGTTTTCATTTAACCTCTTAAACTCCTTGGAACCGACGGTGGTTCCAAAATGCCCTTCGTCATATTCTTCATAACTTTCATATTTCATGAGCTACCTTCAAAAAGTGGTAGTCGTATGAGAGCTGTAACTGTCAAATAGATGGGTGATGTAATTTTTAAACATTTTTCCACATATCCGGCCTATAAACTATAAACAGACGGCGCCTCTTCAGGCATAAACTCTGTGAAATTATTTTTATAAAATAATACAAACAGCATCTAAGATTTTTGGCTTTCAGTAGCAAATTGTAAGCCTATAGCCATATGTGTGATCATAAAACACATGTTCTGTTAATTTGAGGGGAGCTTTCACAAGAAATAAAATAAATAAACAATATAAAAATCTGCCTTTACTTCATGCAGTTACTGAGTAATTTGCCTGAAGATTTGGTCACAGAAATTCAGATAGAAAAACCAAAAGATACCCTGGAGAATAAGAGGATTAAAGCCTGAACGCTTCTCTGGGTTCAGGAAGAACACACAGAGCCACAGTTCACAGAGAGCTTACTCTGTATGAACTGCACTGAGCAACGTTTATTCAAGCAAATTCATCTGGTTAGGATTATAACCTTGTACACTGCTGGCTTATCATTCATCTTAAGGTCTTCAGTACTCTTATCAAATACTGTGAATTATTCAGAAACTAGTACTAATTATTAGGTAACTAGTACGAATGTTCCTGTAATTACAATGAATTATTTTGTACCTTTAATGAATTATTCAGTAACGATTATGAATTATTCATTAGCTAGTATGAATTATCCAGTTACTGTAACAATACTATATAACTGCTATAAAACTAATCTAAAATAAAAGCTCTATAATGTTCATATGATCCACACAGTCGCTCTGACAGACTGTAATACACTACAGGAAGCGTAGGGGGCGATACGGCTTCTACTGTTTCATTTAAAAAGCTCTATAATGTTCATATGATCCACACAGTCGCTCTGACAGACTGTAATACACTACAGGAAGCGTAGGGGGCGATACGGCTTCTACTGTTTCATTTAAAAAGCTCTATAATGTTCATATGATCCACACAGTCGCTCTGACAGACTGTAATACACTACAGGAAGCGTAGGGGGCGATACGGCTTCTACTGTTTCATTTAAAAAGCTCTATAATGTTCATATGATCCACACAGTCGCTCTGACAGACTGTAATACACTACAGGAAGCGTAGGGGGCGATACGGCTTCTACTGTTTCATTTAAAAAGCTCTATAATGTTCATATGATCCACACAGTCGCTCTGACAGACTGTAATACACTACAGGAAGCGTAGGGGGCGATACGGCTTGTACTGTTTCATTTAAAAAGCTCTATAATGTTCATATGATCCACACAGTCGCTCTGACAGACTGTAATACACTACAGGAAGCGTAGGGGGCGATACGGCTTCTACTGTTTCATTTAAAAAGCTCTATAATGTTCATATGATCCACACAGTCGCTCTGACAGACTGTAATACACTACAGGAAGTGTAGGGGGCGATACGGCTTCTACTGTTTCATTTAAAAAGCTCTATAATGTTCATATGATCCACACGGTCGCTCTGACAGACTGTAATACACTACAGGAAGCGTAGGGGGCGATACGGCTTCTACTGTTTCATTTAAAAAGCTCTATAATGTTCATATGATCCACACAGTCGCTCTGACAGACTGTAATACACTACAGGAAGCGTAGGGGGCGATACGGCTTCTACTGTTTCATTTAAAAAGCTCTATAATGTTCATATGATCCACACAGTCGCTCTGACAGACTGTAATACACTACAGGAAGCGTAGGGGGCGACACGGCTTCTACTGTTTCATTTAAAAAGCTCTATAATGTTCATCTGATCCACACAGTCGCTCTGACAGACTGTAATACACTACAGGAAGCGTAGGGGGCGATACGGCTTCTACTGTTTCATTTAAAAAGCTCTATAATGTTCATATGATCCACACAGTCGCTCTGACAGACTGTAATACACTACAGGAAGCGTAGGGGGCGATACGGCTTCTACTGTTTCATTTAAAAAGCTCTATAATGTTCATATGATCCACACAGTCGCTCTGACAGACTGTAATACACTACAGGAAGCGTAGGGGGCGATACGGCTTCTACTGTTTCATTTAAAAAGCTGTATAATGTTCATATGATCCACACAGTCGCTCTGACAGACTGTAATACACTACAGGAAGCGTAGGGGGCGATACGGCTTGTACTGTTTCATTTAAAAAGCTCTATAATGTTCATATGATCCACACAGTCGCTCTGACAGACTGTAATACACTACAGGAAGTGTAGGGGGCGATACGGCTTCTACTGTTTCATTTAAAAAGCTCTATAATGTTCATATGATCCACACAGTCGCTCTGACAGACTGTAATACACTACAGGAAGCGTAGGGGGCGATACGGCTTGTACTGTTTCATTTAAAAAGCTCTATAATGTTCATATGATCCACACAGTCGCTCTGACAGACTGTAATACACTACAGGAAGCGTAGGGGGCGATACGGCTTCTACTGTTTCATTTAAAAAGCTCTATAATGTTCATATGATCCACACAGTCGCTCTGACAGACTGTAATACACTACAGGAAGCGTAGGGGGCGATACGGCTTCTACTGTTTCATTTAAAAAGCTCTATAATGTTCATATGATCCACACAGTCGCTCTGACAGACTGTAATACACTACAGGAAGCGTAGGGGGCGACACGGCTTCTACTGTTTCATTTAACAAGCTCTATAATGTTCATATGATCCACACAGTCGCTCTGACAGACTGTAATACACTACAGGAAGCGTAGGGGGCGATACGGCTTCTACTGTTTCATTTAAAAAGCTCTATAATGTTCATATGATCCACACAGTCACTCTGACAGACTGTAATACACTACAGGAAGCGTAGGGGGCGATACGGCTTCTACTGTTTCATTTAAAAAGCTCTATAATGTTCATATGATCCACACAGTCACTATCGCTATCACTCTATCAAATGGTTGAGAAGAACATTAAAAGGTTAAAAAAGCAATTGGTTCAATTACGTAAACTGTAAAAAAATATAAAAAAAAAAACAAACATCAGCTGCACTTATTATACTTTCTCTCATCTGGAACAACAATAACGTGCATAATGCTCACCTGTACGTTTCTTTTATGGAAAAGTTATGGAACACCTGACAGGACAGTTACATAATTTTTCCAACTGACCATCACAGAAGCTTTACACACAAACTACATTAAAAAAAAAAAAAACAGAGCAGCGGGTGACTGCACAAGAGACAAAGCTTCTCACGAACATTTTCTCACGTTCTAGTTTTAATGGACCATGCAAATGAACTAAAGCAAGACAAATGAAGACTGCTTTAATGGATGGGGCTGAGAAACCGAGACATTTCCAGGAGTTTTTTCCTTGCAGGCTGTTGTCAGCGCCTGCTAATACGTTACCTCCCTTCTCATTAGTACTCTCAAATGTACTTACCGAAATTACACACATTACCCAGCACCTGCTGTGCTCTATATACAGCAGGAAACAGCCACTAGCCACTATTTTTGACTGCTGGTTTGTTCTGTAATGTTAATAAAAGCCTCAAAGTAGCTTACAACAATCTTACACTGAGTAAACCACATTGGACACAGTGGAAAACCGAATCTTCTTCACGTTTCTGAAATAAGTTTCACATGTAGTATGTAAACATTCATAACGTTTAAAATTTACCGTTTATTCCCAGAGCTTACCGTTCACATATTATTCCAGTCCAAAATAAACAAGTGTCTCCAAAATGGCAACTTTACAGGAGAAGGCCAAAACATTCTTTAGTTTAATGCGAGTTAAAGTAAAGAGATTTTATTTCAAGTAATTCTGGAATATTGCTATTGCTCCTTTTATCATAACGTCTCACACAATGTACAGGGCAACTGATTTTTTCCCTGCTGTCATCTGGCAGAAGGTACTGGAGTATCCGTTTCACCACCCTCAAACTCCAGCTTCGTGCTCAAGGTGGTCAGATTACTGAACGCATTGATTCCCCTGGACTAATCTAGACCCTCTCCAACATCCACCTGGATGAATCTAGACCCTCTACAACATCCACCCAGGCTAATCCAGACCTTCTCTAACACACACATGCACTAATCTAGACCCTATCCAATATCCACCCAGGCTAATCCAGACCTTCTCTAACACACACATGCACTAATCTAGACCCTCTCCAACATCCACCTGGATGAATCTAGACCCTCTACAACATCCACCCAGGCTAATCCAGACCTTCTCTAACACACACATGCACTAATCTAGACCCTCTCCAACATCCACCTGGATGAATCTAGACCCTCTACAACATCCACCCAGGCTAATCCAGACCTTCTCTAACACACAAATGCACTAATCTAGACCCTCTCCAACATCCACCTGGATGAATCTAGACCCTCTACAACATCCACCCAGGCTAATCCAGACCTTCTCTAACACACACATGCACTAATCTAGACCCTCTCCATCATCCACCTGGATGAATCTAGACCCTCTACAACATCCACCCAGGCTAATCCAGACCTTCTCTAACACACACATGCACTAATCTAGACCCTCTCCAACATCCACCTGGATGAATCTAGACCCTCTACAACATCCACCCAGGCTAATCCAGACCTTCTCTAACACCTACATGCACTAATCTAGACCCTATCCAATATTCACCTAGGCTAATCCAGACCTTCTCTAACACCTACATGCACTAATCTAGACCCTATCCAATATTCACCTAGGCTAATCCAGACCTTCTCAGGCATCCACATACACTAATATAGTCCTCTTCAACATCCATGTGTGTGTGTGTGTGTGTGTGTGTGTGTGTACATATGGCTTTGTTGTCCTGTCTGGTAATTACTGTCTTCTTTATTTATTGTTCAGTATATTTTTTGTCTGGTGTAATGTTCTGCTGTTGTGCGTTTGTGGCCTGAAGAACGACATCCTGTTCCAATGTATACAAGTTATGGGGAATGACAAAGGCCACTTTGACTTTGTCAAATTATGTGTAAAAAATGAGAAAATGAAAATTTTACCAGCTATGATATAGAAACTAAGCTGCAAAAATACTTTGTTCGATAAATAACTAATGACTGTCACATAAAACAGCATAAATATCACAAATACAAGAAAAAAGTAGGATATAGGCCCTTTAATGTCTCCAAGTGTAGATCAGCCACAGCTTTGTTATATAACACTGGGAGGTGACAGGTGCCTTTGGGCTGACTTTGAGAAGAAGTTCACTGATCTCATGGAGTGTGTTCTTGCGGGAGTTACTAATGTAAGTGTGTGTGTGTGTGTGTGTGTGTGTGTGTGTGAGACCTGGTGAGAACTGTAGAAAAATGTGTGTGAGTGTGTGGCAGGAAGCCAGCAAGCGATGTTAAAAAAACCATTTGTGTGTGAACAGCCAGCCTGGGACTGACGGTCTACTGGGCTGTAGCGAACGACCGAGAGAACAAGGCATTAAGGGTCTCTCTTTCTTTTTCATCTCCACTTCCAACTGACCTCTCCAGGCTCTGCCCACAAATGTGTTCTGGGTAAGTTTTACAGCCTAATTCAGTTCACTGTGTCTAAAGCTGCAGCCGAATTCATTAGCGGACTTGGTTTATATCACAATACCTACATTTAGAGTCAGTTATTCATTCAGTCTAATGAGAAACTGTAGAACGGACTCGGTTTATATCACAATACCTACATTTAGAGCCGGTTATTCATTCAGTCTAATGAGAAACTGTAGAACGGACTCGGTTTATATCACAATACCTACATTTAGAGTCGGTTATTCATTCAGCCTAATGAGAAACTGTAGAACAGACTCGGTTTATATCACAATACCTACATTTAGAGTCGGTTATTCATTCAGCCTAATGAGAAACTGTAGAACAGACTCGGTTTATATCACAATACCTACATTTAGAGCCGGTTATTCATTCAGCCTAATGAGAAACTGTAGAACGGACTCGGTTTATATCACAATACCTACATTTAGAGTCGGTTATTCATTCAGTCTAATGAGAAACTGTAGAACGGACTCGGTTTATATCACAATACCTACATTTAGAGTCGGTTATTCATTCAGCCTAATGAGAAACTGTAGAACGGACTCGGTTTATATCACAATACCTACATTAAGATTCAGTTACAATAGAAACAAACAATAGAACCCAAGTCATCACATTTTTTAACTGAAACATCGTGAACTCTGTGGACTGATCACTGCAGCACTGCAGCCAGTGCCTATAACCCAGGCTGGCCCTCTATACCGCAGCTTTAGACACAGTGAACTGAATAATAAAAGGTTCTGCTCTGCCTCTCGTTTCACCCGACAGCATTTTCGCCAGTTATCGTATATATTAGAATATGCAGCAGTGTTCAACCGCACCGCTTGGCCTTTTCATCTGACATGGCTATCAGTAATGTCAAAACAACGCTAGCGGAACTGACGCAGTTCTTATCATCAGCCGGCTGCTCCAAGGGCTGTCCAGCTGAGAGGCGCATGGCCAGTGCGGGCAGAGCTAGGGTCATTTATAACTGTGGACTGGATGAGAGCGAGCAGGCAGCGGGGCCTCATCCATCTGAACATCAGATGACATCTCTCCGATTCCCATTACGATAAGACAGAATTCATCAGTTAGTCAAGCCAGGACGCGAGGGGGAAAAAACCCACCTCCAGACATCCAAACACGAGCTGCTTCAGTTCTGAGAACTGCTCAGATTTGTTAGTTCACTCATTACTGTAGCCTGACAAAAGTCTGTATGAACCGAACTGAAAAAGTTCTGTCTGAATCTTAATGTAGGCCCACAGAATTCTGTCTACACCCGACCATAGCTGACAAAATTCTGTCTGGATTCGACTGTAGCCAAAATTCTGTCTGAATTCGACTGTAGCCAAAAAACTGTCTGAATTCGACTGTAGCCAAAAAACTGTGAATTCGACTGTAGCCAAAAAACTGTCTGAATTCGACTGTAGCCAAAATTCTGTCTGAATTCGACTGTAGCCAAAATTCTGTCTGAATTCGACTGTAGCCAAAAAACTGTCTGAATCCGACGGTAGCCAAAATTCTGTCTGAATCTGACGGTAGACCAAATTCTGTCTGAAATCGACTGTAGCCAAAATTCGGTCTGAATTCGACTGTAGCCAAAATTCGGTCTGAATTCGACTGTAGCCAAAATTCTGTCTGAATCTGACGGTAGACCAAATTCTGTCTGAAATCGACTGTAGCCAAAATTCTGTCTGAATTCGACTGTAGCCAAAAAACTGTCTGAATCCGATGGTAGCCAAAATTCTGTCTGAATCTGACGGTAGACCAAATTCTGTCTGAAATCGACTGTAGCCAAAATTCGGTCTGAATTCGACTGTAGCCAAAATTCGGTCTGAATTCGACTGTAGCCAAAATTCGGTCTGAATTCGACTGTAGCCAAAATTCTGTCTGAATCCGACTGTAGCCAAAATTGTCTGAATCTGAATGCAGCCCCACAAAATTCAGTCTGAACCCGACTGATGGGTCATAAAATAACACACGATAAAGTCATTAATATGCAGACAATACTGACTTTCAATCTTGATTCATATCTCAACTGAGGACTTATTAACTCAAAAAGCATTAAAAAGCATTTTTGTTCAAAATTGAGATCACAGTCTTATTCAGGAGGACATTTCATGCTGTTCAGGCTTATTTCATGTTTCATGTCAACACCTTCCTGATACCAGATACATCAACAAGTTCACATCAGAAACAAGCAGACTGAGTTTATGAAGACTGAAAAAAGGGCTGTTCAATCACACTTCTGCCACTCCATCACTGCCAGATAACCCATCCACCTCTCTGACTCTGCCGTCACTCTACAGACAGATAAGACACTCACAATCACGCCTGCTCACGTCCAAGTCTGTGTTACCATTTCTGTGTTAAAAACAAGAAAAGAGCATCTATACACACACAAGTAAACCTTAAAGTAATATATAAATAAATCAATATATCAAATACAGCACCAGTCAAAAGTTTGGATGCAATTTAACACACATTCTTCATATTCTTAGTAATTCTGCTCTAAAGGTTTATACTTGATATTGTTTCTAAGACAGATATAGACAGTGAGGTTGATGCCTAGGCATGAATTTGCTGTCAAAACCAAAACATATGCAAATGTTGTGTTATTTTATGTAACTATTTTATTGAAAATTTCAACAGTCGACAAACCAAGCACAACAGCTTCTTTAGACCTGCTAAAAAACATCTGCATAAAGCATTATGTGTAAAGCGTAACTGAGCCGAAAACTGGAAATGTTTGCACTAAAACATTTTAGGTTTACTTTATTTGTTAAAATTACCAATACAAATCTAGTAACTTACTATTTCATGTCTAATCATTTGTGACTACGAACTGAAGAGTCTTTTGCCCAAAAATCTCCCCGGCATTATTAGCAGGTTTATTGTTCTGAAAATTAACTTTTTTCTATAGTGTAGAAATATAACTGATACATCGCAAAGTGTTATTTTTATGTCAGAAAAATTAATATGTCACTCATATTAAATATGAAGTTCTCCTTTTACATTTTAAAAAATTATTCTCACCATGGTGGTGTTTGTGAACAGAATAGTGAACATGCTTTAAACTATTAGAGTCTTAGAACCGGCCAATTCTACTCTTATCTAAGCGGTTTATTCACTGCTGCATAAAACAGGTGATTTAATATCATCATTTATAACAGTTGTTTTAATTGATGCGGATACCATAAACAAGGAAGAATAAGATAAAACTTATGTTCAATTGACACTACATGCTCTAATATAGGTACCAGTGAATTAAAGTGGATTTGGACCAGGCAGCACTGACTCATATACACATTGTTCCTTCATTATCTCATGTTTTGGGTGAGGTTTCCTTTTAAAAGTGGGACAGACCTGACTGGACCGGAATGGGATTCTCAAGCAGGAATACGGTCTGCTTCCAGTGGGTCTTGGTGCAGTGTGGGGAAGTGGAGAACATCACCTGCGATTAAAAACATTACTGCAGTCAGGATCATCCAGCCGTACAGAACCAAATCACATGTCACCTCAAAATGAACGAGGTCAGTGGATGTTAATGAGGATTTTGGTGAGAATGAGAAGATTTAGTTTGGTGAAAGGACACAATATAACTACTCTCACACAGCAGTGACGAAGCATTTTTCAATTATTTTAATATGAATTAAATAAACCAAAACTTCACCGGTACACCCAAAACCCATCCCACTACTACCAAAAACTCCTCCCGCTACCACCAAACACTCCTCCCAGCACAACCCAAACCCCACCCACTACAACTGAAACCCCTCCCCATACAACCCAAACTCCTCCCAGTATAACCAAACTCCTCCTAGTACAATCAAAACTCCTCCCCATGCAGAGCGTCACTAGGATCTGTGAGAAAGATAATCATGGTCCAGATACTACATAAAGTGACCAGGTATAAACGAGGTTATAGATCTCTAAACTGACCGGCTCCTTGAGGTTTCACGTTCCAGCCACAGCTGAATCACAGCACCACACTCATCTTATAGACTGGACAGTGTTTGCTTATTCTGCGCTTATGCTGCAAATGAGACGATCGGAACGGCTGTGAATAACGGATTATAAAACGGTTCGCAGACCCGAATCCTGACATTTCAAGCTTTCTGTCTGTGTCACCGTAAAAATGATGCATACAATAAAAATGATGCATACAAAAAAAAAGCTATATATAAAAATGATTTATAAAAAAACTTAAGCATATGACCAAAGTGATCTAGCGATCTAGAAAACAGCTGATCTCAAACCTCCAATTGTTTGTGCTAAAAAGTTTCTCAGCTGAGGACTACCTCGACAATTCTCCTTCAGAAACATTCCATATCATGAACGGTCTCCTCGAGGGAAGTGATAAAAATGGCAATCACATTCACAAACCCATTATCAAAGTTAGCAGAGTATGGCAGAAAACAGAAAGTGCTGCGAATGCTCTCTCTTTATTCGCCTCCCTCCCTCCCTCCCTCCCTCCCTGTCCCCTTTACTCAAATGCAGCCGTTTTTATTCCTGTTCCGTCGGGCCGCTGGAGGAAGGCTCGCGCTGATGTCAGCAGAGCGTGCGACTGCCCCAGGCATAAAGCGTGTAAAAGCGTGAGTGTAATTGGTGGGTTGTTAAAGCGCACGGTGCTGAAACTCACCTTGTTCGCGGAGCCTCTGTCGAAGAAAATGTCAAAATAGCCCACCACGGCCTGGAATGAAATATGGGAGAGACGTTAAAACATGACACAAGTGCAAAATGTTTGGGCTTGGTCAGGGCTGCCGGGGCAGTAATTAGCAAAAATAAGGGAAAAAACAGCCTAATGTGCAAGAAAAACTGGGGGGGAAAAAAACAACAACAAAAAAAACATACATACACACACACACACACACACACACACACACACACACACACACACACACACACACACACACACACACACACACACACCTTTGTGAAAGGCAAAGCAAGTGCATACATAAACACTTCATTTTAGCTCCTATTTGCCTCCAAAAGTCTAAAAAATATAAGGTGGTTCAACCGTCCAACTGTATATGCTAATTAAGTAAACTACCAAAAAAGTAATTTAGTTATAAAACTCTAAATAACTTGTTTGTCATGATTTAGTTTTCAAAATAACATAACTTGTAAAGAGCTAACCTGGAAAAAAATGACAGGCAGCACAATCAAAAACAAAGGACTTTTATTCTGACATGGTGTCACGAAAGAGATAATTGTCCCTCTTTGAAGGCGTCTGATCCCTAAATGTGACTAAAGCCAAGCAGTGAGGAGCTGAACTTTCCCCTCCTCTGCTGTCCCTGCAGACGGGCAGGGTCACCTACAGAGCGGCGCTGGTAGCTGTTAATGAAGTGATGCTCTTTTATTAGAGGGAAGATCTCAACCACTGCCCTGCAGCTCAGTTCCAAAGGGTAAGGAGCCGATCAAAACCAAGGGATAGGGGTAAAAATCAGAAATGGGACTGGGCCCATGGGATAGTTTCACACTGAAATGTCTCGAAAGATAAACAAATAAAAACTTTCGATTCCACATAAAAAAAAAAAATTACACCTTTGTAGATGAACAGGTAAATACACCCTGTCAGAACAAAACCTCTTACATTTCACGATGGAATGAGCAAAAGAAATGGAACAAAATGACTTGGAAAAACGTCTGGTTCCATCGACTTACAGTAAAGGTAATGCGTTTACCTTCTCCTGTGAAGTTATTATTTTTGGAGATACAAGGTTTTGTTCAGAAGTGATATATTAACATAATTATAACAAACAAATATGCAAAAAAATCATAAGAACAAATATAAATATAGTATATTTTTTCTATTTATCTATTTTTATTTCCACCATAACTATGTAAATTTATGTAAAATTATTTGTCTATTTACAATTTAGTTACAATTACTGCACTACAACTACTACTACTACTACTACTAATAATAATAATAATAAATAATAATAGCCAGTCAGAAAGCAGAATTAGGCCAAACGGTGAAATTGCCACCCCCCCACCCTGTTCCCCTCGTCCCCCTGGTCCCCTTCGTCCCCCTCGTTCCCCTGGTCCCCCTGGTCCCCCGAGAGAGCGGAGCAACTCTATCACTCAGAGCCTCACTCGCTCGGCCAATGAAGCAGAACTAATAGCTTTTAATCCTGACACAGCTGACAACACACACACACACACACACACACACACACACACACACACACACACACACACACACACAATCAATAGACAGAGGAAAAGAACCAGAGAGAGTGGGTAACAGAATTAAGAGAGACAGAAAGAAAAAGACTGAAAGATAAGAAAAATCAGAACAGTGTGAAGATACAAAGAAAAGCAAATACAAAAAAAACAAAGAATAAAAAAGAAGGAAAGAAAGACAAACGCAGAAGAAGAGAGAAGCAGATAAAAGGTGAGATGAATGAGGGTAATAAGGAGAGAGGGAGGAGAGAGGGATTAAAGCCTTACACGGCTCAGCGAGAGAAATTCAGGGAAATAAATGGTGATTACACTTTGTTTTCACTTGCGCTTCCACAGAAAAGTCCTCAGAGCTGCACAGTTACACACGACGCTCGTTTAAAATCCCCAGCCCTTAAACACGAACGCGCCATACAGAACAATTACACAGCGAAATTTCTCCGCTGCTGAGAAACGGGCTCCTAACGTTTAGATTACACTAAATCAAAGAAACAAGTAAATAAAGCCCAAACACACTCTTCAAAGTCAAACGCATCAGCTCTGATGGAAACAGACAGCTGAGAGTGACAATTCAGCGATGGTGAAAAATCATGTCAGCGGATGTAATTATGGTCTTTAATGAACGGCGCCGGACATTAAACACAGTAATAATTACAGAATTAGGCCTAATTACTCCTCAGGTTCTTTAAGAAGAGTGGAGCCGCACTCCGGAGCTGGGGATGAACTCCTCAGTCAGCGCTGACAAACAGCTCGTAAACAAGATTGATCGACGCACTTAAATGAGCTTTTATATAGAACAGATTCGGGTTGAGTTTTGGGAGACGACTGACACCCCGAGCTGTGCTGTGACACCCGCAGTGCTGAAAACACCGAGATATTACACCAACTTTACAGCCACTTCAATAAAAATGGAATTTTTAACCCTTAAAAGTGGAAAATATGCACATTTTATATGAATTATTTCACTGAAACAGCAATAAACTGGGTGGAAACATCATTATCTGTAGAACTGCATATTATCTGTATTGTAGAACTGGGGTTCTTCAAGGGTTCTTCGGTACAGACAACATTTCTATAGAACTATGAACACTCAAATAAGCCTTTGCATGCTGAAATGGTTCTTTAGACTGATGGAAAAAAGTGTTCTGCTATTCTGATGTCACGGTCTACTGCCTCCTCTACGGTCACACCAACCATCTCCATGTCCACCTTCACTACATCCATAAACCTTCTCTGAGGTCTACCTCTTCTCCTTCTACCCGGCAGCTCCATCTCCAGCATTCTTTGCCCAATATCTCCACTATTCCTCCTCAACACATGTCCAAACCATCTCAACCTGGCCTCTCTGGCTTTATCTCCAAACTGCTCCACCTTCACTGTCCCTCTGATCTGCTCATTTCTAATCTTGTCCAGCCTGGTCACTCCCAACGAAAATCTCAGCATCTTCATCTCCGCCACCTCCAGCTCAGCCGCCTGTCTTTTAGACAGAGCCACAAAGTTTTATACAGAACCATATACAACATTTTCTCCATCAATCTTTCCCTAAAGAACCATCTTCTTAAGAGTCCAGAACCATTTGCATGCTTAAATGGCTCTTTGCTTAGTGAAATGGTTCTTCACACTGTGTTCTACATAGCACCAAAAAAGGTTCTGCTATTGTAACAATTGTAAGCTTACAACATTAGGAAAAACCTTTTTTGGTGCTATATAGAACCCTTTTCAAAAACATTCAGTATAGAACCATCTACAGCACAATCTCCATCAAACTGAAGAAAGCTTTTATGATGCAAAGAACCCTTTAATTATGTAAAGGGTTCTTTGAGTGTTCATGGTTCTATATTAGGATCATTTTTTTTCCTAAAGAACCCTTAAAGAACCATTTTTTTTAAGCGTGTAGGATCCAGTAACTCTGAGGGTTTTAAGGGTTAAAAGCATGCTGGGCGGAACTCCAGCGAGACACGGCGGCCCTTTTCAGGCTAAAGCGTCCCAGGGGTCTTTAATGGGGGCTGCGTCCTCTCTCTCTCTCATTCAGGAGAAGTGCACACACACACACACACACACACACACACACACACACACACACACACACACACACACACACACACCACATCAAACAATTCATCCAGTGTGTAGAACCAAGCATTGTACCCACACATGAACACTTAAATCAGTGTGCTTAAATGGTTCTCAGCATGGTGAAATGGATGAGACTGACAGAGAACCTGCTGTACACGGTTACTAAATGGTTCAAGGGTTCTTCGAAAAAGGGAACGGTTAGAACCATGTCATGCTCTTCGGATTGAGGATGGGTTGTATATGGTTATGGTTCTACATAGCACCTTTTTCAAAAGGGCTCTGTATAGGTTCTTGGAGCATTCAGAGAGTCTACGTAGAACCACTGTTGTTGCTAAAGAACACCTGAAGAACCATTTTTACAAGTGTCGATTAGGGTGACACTGGGAAACTAATAAAGGAGCTTCAGGAACATCTGAGTGACGAACACAAAGGGGTTAACTTTAAAATGCATATAAGAGCTGATCACTTGATTTAATTAAATACATTTATTATTATTAGCTTATTATTATTATGATTATTATTTAATTAATTAAGGTAAAACTTGGGGTTCCTTATTTTTTAATAGTTTATATTAACGGTAAAATCTTATTCATTCTGTCTTCTCGCCCTGTATTTAATAGATCTGGCTTCCTTTGCTGTTCCACTTTTTCATCTCTACATTTTTATTTTTTCCCCCTTTTTCTTTTACTTTCTTCTCTCTTTCTCAAGCATACAGGCACGTTAAAGGCTACCTCCAGTAAACCTGCCCTGCTGTAGCTTCTTTACTCAAATCGCAAACGTCTATACTGCACAGTCCTAAAATAAAGGTACCGAACTGTCACTGGGGTGGAACCCTCAGGGCTCCATCTCAGTCCCTTCAGTCAGGGAACATCATTGAACCATAATCCACTGAAATGACCAGTTCTAAGCTGGACTGACTCCACACACCCCGCCCCGCCTCGCCTCCAGGCTTTTACTCTACTGCTCTGTTTTAAAACATTCGGTTATGAAAAGGAACAAATACCAACTTTTCACCTGGAGGAACTGATTTAAGCTCCACAATCAGACCTTAGAACCACTGTAGAACCTTTGAGGGCACATTTATATTCTTTGTACATGGATGAACAAAAAAATGTACCTGCACAGAACCCAATATTAAGATTTCCCAATAATGCAGAAATGTAGTAATATTCTGCACTTAAAATGTAACACAGCTCAGTAACGTAACAAGTCGCTCACTAATGTAATATAAAGTCTTAACTGACAGTGTAATAACATGTTTACTGATACTGTAATAGCTTATTACACTACTGGGAATCACATGTTTAAGCTTACAGTTTGCAGTTCTATCAACATCATTCTGATTAGAAATAAAGGTTCCACTGTTGGCCGTCAAACATGGTCAGATTTCGCCTGTTTGTAAATATAATTTCAACTTATTTTTATTAGACTGTATTACTTTATCCGGATTACACTCTGAAAAATATACATCTTCAAGGGTTCTTCACGAAAGGCAATGGGTCTCTATAGAACCATGAGCACGCTTAAATGGCTCTCTGCATGATGAAACGGTTCTCCAGACTGACGGAGAACGTGTTCTACATAACACAAAAAAAGGGTTCTGATATTTTTACGATGTCAAGCTTGTAACAATAGAGAACCATATACAACACGTTCTCCATCAACCTGTGAGGAACAATTTCATCATTCAAAGAACCATTTCGGCATGGTTTCTATACAGAACCAGTGTCTTGACTAAAGAACCCTTAAAGAACCACCTTTTTTCACTGAAATACTATATATTTTAGAAATCTGCCTGTTTACATTTTGCACATTTTCTATACCTATCTATATCTATACCTATCGACGCTGATCGTCTCCAATTTTGTCATTTTTAATTTTTTTTCCACATAATTTGAAAATGTCAGCTGCTCTTTATGATGTGACAAAATTTCACGATGGACAGACCAACAGAAATGGTCCAGAATTACTTGGAAAAAAAAAATTTATTCTTAAATATTAATGTTTCATTATTAAACTATAAAACATTCTCAATATAGTTGAGAATGTTTTGCCTCTCCTGTAAAATTCCCATTTTATTTTTGACTTTCTTGGATAGAACGATTTCTTCCTACAGCAGCGACATTCTAACATTCCATATTTAACCCTGTTTCAAAGTTTAAAAACACAGGAAAAATATTTTCATTTTTGGAGCGTGAAACCTTTTCTGCTACACTTGTGAAGCGAATTGATGTTTTGTTCGTATCAAATCAAGAGGAAATGTCAAAAATGTAAAAAACGGTCCAAGAATAAATAAAACAAATGTGGAGAACGCCTATTTTATTCACAAAATTAAAATAAATTTTTAAATGAACAATAAGTGTATTATCATGAGTAAACGATGATCTGTAAAGGAAGAACGACTTGATTCCACTAAATATTGATTAAATTGAAATTAATTACATTAAAAACAGGCTTTACATGAAAAACAACTCTCTAAAAATCTTCCCTTACCTGGAATCATCTCATTATGGGATGCATGGATGCTTAAAAGTTCAAGATAGTCACGTGACAGAAGTGTGAGATGTTCATCACCGCTGTCGGAACAAAATCTCCATTTTTGTGGATGTTGTTTTTGACATCATTTGAAAATGTTTGTTGCTCTTTACATTGTGTGTAAATTCCATGAAGATTGGACCAAACTAGGAAAACGTCTGGTTCACTAGATTTAAAAGTACAGTATGTTTTTTCCTTCTCCTGTAAAGCTCCCGTCTCGGACAGCGGTGATATGAGAGCTCTTCCTACATGGAGCTCTTCCTCAGTGCCTTAAAATTGATTTTACTCAGGAGGAAGACGTTCACGGCTCTCCTAACAGAAGAAGCTTCCAAATTTGGTTCCTAAAGTAGGTAAGGACACCTTTCCACGTAGAGCTGGTTGCCAGGAAGTCTGAAAATGATGGAAGCTTGTGAGGGTTTGGACATTAGGAAATGTTTAAATAAAGAATGAAAATATGTATTTAATAGTTTTAAACGTTTAAAAGACGCTGAGCAGTTTTACTGTTCATTTTAAGTGATTATATTGACGGCTGGTGATTTTGTATTTTGGCACCATGCTTGCTGCGTCACTGCTGCTGCTGGCCTGTTAGTCCAGGAACCAGGAAAGGACGAGGTCTTCAGGCTTTTCTGTGTCGTCACTGACCGCTTCTGTTTTTTAATATATCTGCTGCCCGTGCCGTGACCGCTGTCCGTCTTAAAACATGAAATATATGAACAGACTGAACTTCTTTTGCTGCTCCGTTTTTTCGTTGTTCTGTTTTCCTGGGGAAACTGGGGGAGTTTTTCTGGGGGAGTGAATGTTCACGCTGTGCTGCCCAATACGGTTAGAAATTCTCCATAACGTAGAAACAGAAATGAGGTCCAAAACGGCGAAAAACAAGTAATGTAATAAGCATGTAATATAAAGTCTTAACTGACAGCGTAATAACGTTTATTACAGCATTCTGAAGGTTCCACTGTTGAAACTTAAAAGCGGTCAAATTTGACTGAATTACAGTTTTAAATATAATTACTCATAAATATAATTACTTTCATCTGAACCATGAGACCATTACTTTCAGCATTTCTGAAGAACTTTTAAAGGAGAAAGTCTGAGTTGTTTTCCTCTCTCCTTCCCTTTCTTTTACTCTCTCCTTCCCTTTCTTTTACTCTCTCCATCCCTCTTTTACTCTCTCTCCTTCCCTTTCTTTTACTCTCTCCTTCCCTTTCTTTTACTCTCTATCCTTCCCTTTCTTTTACTCTCTCCATCCCTCTTTCTCTCTCTCCTTCCCTTTCTTTTACTCTCTCTCCTTCCCTTACTTTTACTCTCTATCCTTCCCTTTCTTTTACTCTCTCTCCTTCCCTTTCTTTTACTCTCTATCCTTCCCTTTCTTTTACTCTCTCCATCCCTCTTTTACTCTCTCTCCTTCCCTTTCTTTTACTCTCTCCTTCCCTTTCTTTTACTCTCTATCCTTCCCTTTCTTTTACTCTCTCCTTCCCTTTCTTTTACTCTCTATCCTTCCCTTTCTTTTACTCTCTCCATCCCTTTCTTTTACTCTCTCCTTCCCTTTCTTTTACTCTCTCTCCTTCCCTTTCTTTTACTCTCTCCTTCCCTTTCTTTTACTCTCTCCTTCCCTTTCTTTTACTCTCTCCATCCCTTTCTTTTACTCTCTCCTTCCCTTTCTTTTACTCTCTCCATCCCTTTCTTTTACTCTCTCTCCTTCCCTTTCTTTTACTCTCTCTCCTTCCCTTTCTTTTACTCTCTATCCTTCCCTTTCTTTTACTCTCTCTCCTTCCCTTTCTTTTACTCTCTCTCCTTCCCTTTCTTTTACTCTCTCCATCCCTTTCTTTTACTCTCTCTCCTTCCCTTTCTTTTACTCTCTCTCCTTCCCTTTCTTTTACTCTCTCCATCCCTCTTTTACTCTCTCTCCTTCCCTTTCTTTTACTCTCTCTCCTTCCCTTTCTTTTACTCTCTCCTTCCCTTTCTTTTACTCTCTCTCCTTCCCTTTCTTTTACTCTCTCCATCCCTCTTTTACTCTCTCTCCTTCCCTTTCTTTTACTCTCTCTCCTTCCCTTTCTTTTACTCTCTCTCCTTCCCTTTCTTTTACTCTCTCTCCTTCCCTTTCTTTTACTCTCTATCCTTCCCTTTCTTTTACTCTCTCCTTCCCTTTCTTTGACTCTCTCCTTCCCTTTCTTTTACTCTCTCTCCTTCCCTTTCTTTTACTCTCTATCCTTCCCTTTCTTTTACTCTCTCCATCCCTCTTTCTCTCTCTCCTTCCCTTTCTTTTACTCTCTCTCCTTCCCTTTCTTTTACTCTCTATCCTTCCCTTTCTTTTACTCTCTATCCTTCCCTTTCTTTTACTCTCTCCATCCCTTTCTCTCTCTCCTTCCCTTTCTTTTACTCTCTCTCCTTCCCTTTCTTTTACTCTCTATCCTTCCCTTTCTTTTACTCTCTATCCTTCCCTTTCTTTTACTCTCTCCATCCCTCTTTCTCTCTCTCCTTCCCTTTCTTTTACTCTCTCTCCTTCCCTTTCTTTTACTCTCTATCCTTCCCTTTCTTTTACTCTCTCCATCCCTCTTTTACTCTCTCTCCTTCCCTTTCTTTTACTCTCTCCTTCCCTTTCTTTTACTCTCTCTCCTTCCCTTTCTTTTACTCTCTCTCCTTCCCTTTCTTTTACTCTCTCCTTCCCTTTCTTTTACTCTCCTTCTTTTTCTTTTACTCTCTCCTTCCTTTTTTACTCTCTATCCTTCCCTTTCTTTTACTCTCTCCTTCCTTTTTTTACTCTCTATCTTTCCCTTTCTTTTACTCTCTATCTTTCCCTTTCTTTTACTCTCTATCTTTCCCTTTCTTTTACTCTCTATCTTTCCCTTTCTTTTACTCTCTATCTTTCCTTTTCTTTTACTCTCTATCCTTCCCTTTCTTTTACTCTCTCCATCCCTTTTTCCCGTCTAATTAAAAAAAAAAAAAACAGTGAAGTTAAAGTTAATGTTTATAGAAAAAATTATAGGATCTAATTTGTGGTTAAATACGCATCGTCAACCCGACTGAACATTAAAGCCGTTAATGTAGTTAAAGCTCCAGCTGTATAACGTATTTCTGCTACTTCCTGCACCTACAGGCCTCAGCCGGGGCAGAAACGTATAGAATTAGTGTCAGAGACAAAAGCCGAGAGAAGGAAAAGAACAGGACGGATCAAAAGGAATGCTTTTTAATTCCTATTAAAGCCTGCAGCCTTCGCGGGACATGTCGGGATAAGTGATGAGCTCAGAGCGTCGGCCGGCGCGGGACGCACGGGAACAGGAGCAGGAAAATTAATAATTATCATCCTGACTAACGGCAGCGGGAGTAATTCATCACCCGAGCGCCACGGCGCTATCGTGTGTTAGCAGCCTGATACAATTATACAGCGCGGGGAGTGGGGGGGGGGCTTTGGGGTGGAGGGGTGTGTGTGGTTCGGGGGGGTTAATGCGCTTTTGATGGGGTTTATTCACGCCTGTGTGAGCCGTCACACTCGGACGCCCCGGCACTACACACACCGAGGCTGCGCCGCGCTCCCCCAGCGCTGACCAGCACTCCAAGGGAATCACTGATCAAATTCCAGCGGCCCGCACTGCCAGACGTTCCGCCGCATTGGAAGAGAACAAACGTGTTTAAATTGGAAGGAAGGACACACACACGCACACACACACACATGCACACGCACACACACGCACGCACCACACACACACGCACCACACACACACGCACACACATCACACACACACACACACACGCACACACACACGCACACACACACGCACACACACACGCACACACACACGCACACACACACACGCAGTGGCATGAGCACAGTTAGCTGCATATGGACAGTCAGTGCAGGCAAACTGACAGACTGACAGAGCCTGAAATGTATTTAAAGCACCAAATATTTAACACAGATTTCCATTTCTACTCTCTCCTTCCCTCTTTACTCTCTCCTTCCCTCTTTACTCTCTCCTTCCCTCTTTACTCTCTCTCCTCCCCTCTTTACTCTCTCCTTCCCTCTTTACTCTCTCCTTCCCTCTTTACTCTCTCTCCTTCCCTCTTTACTCTCTCCTTCCCTCTTTACTCTCTCCTTCCCTCTTTACTCTCTCTCCTCCCCTCTTTACTCTCTCCTTCCCTCTTTACTCTCTCCTTCCCTCTTTACTCTCTCCTTCCCTCTTTACTCTCTCCTTCCCTCTTTACTCTCTCTCCTTCCCTCTTTACTCTCTCCTTCCCTCTTTACTCTCTCTCCTTCCCTCTTTACTCTCTCCTTCCCTCTTTACTCTCTCCTTCCCTCTTTACTCTCTCTCCTCCCCTCTTTACTCTCTCCTTCCCTCTTTACTCTCTCCTTCCCTCTTTACTCTCTCTCCTTCCCTCTTTACTCTCTCTCCTTCCCTCTTTACTCTCTCTCCTTCCCTCTTTACTCTCTCCTTCCCTCTTTACTCTCTCTCCTTCCCTCTTTACTCTCTCCTTCCCTCTTTACTCTCTCTCCTTCCCTTTTTACTCTCTCTCCTTCCCTCTTTACTCTCTCTCCTTCCCTCTTTACTCTCTCTCCTTCCCTCTTTACTCTCTCTCCTTCCCTCTTTACTCTCTCCTTCCCTCTTTACTCTCTCTCCTTCCCTCTTTACTCTCTCCTTCCCTCTTTACTCTCTCTCCTTCCCTCTTTACTCTCTCCTCCCCTCTTTACTCTCTCTCCTTCCCTCTTTACTCTCTCCTTCCCTCTTTACTCTCTCTCCTTCCCTCTTTACTCTCTCTCCTTCCCTCTTTACTCTCTCCTCCCCTCTTTACTCTCTCTCCTTCCCTCTTTACTCTCTCCTTCCCTCTTTACTCTCTCTCCTTCCCTCTTTACTCTCTCCTCCCCTCTTTACTCTCTCCTTCCCTCTTTACTCTCTCTCCTTCCCTCTTTACTCTCTCTCCTTCCCTCTTTACTCTCTCTCCTCCCCTCTTTACTCTCTCCTTCCCTCTTTACTCTCTCTCCTTCCCTCTTTACTCTCTCTCCTTCCCTCTTTACTCTCTCCTTCCCTCTTTACTCTCTCTCCTTCCCTCTTTACTCTCTCTCCTTCCCTCTTTACTCTCTCCTTCCCTCTTTACTCTCTCTCCTCCCCTCTTTCTACTCTCTCCTTCCCTCTTTACTCTCTCTCCTTCCCTCTTTACTCTCTCCTTCCCTCTTTACTCTCTCTCCTTCCCTCTTTACTCTCTCTCCTTCCCTCTTTACTCTCTCCTCCCCTCTTTACTCTCTCTCCTTCCCTCTTTACTCTCTCTCCTTCCCTCTTTACTCTCTCCTTCCCTCTTTACTCTCTCTCCTTCCCTCTTTACTCTCTCTCCTTCCCTCTTTACTCTCTCCTCCCCTCTTTACTCTCTCCTTCCCTCTTTACTCTCTCTCCTTCCCTCTTTACTCTCTCCTCCCCTCTTTACTCTCTCCTTCCCTCTTTACTCTCTCTCCTTCCCTCTTTACTCTCTCTTTCCCTCTTTACTCTCTCCTTCCCTCTTTACTCTCTCTCCTTCCCTCTTTACTCTCTCCTCCCCTCTTTACTCTCTCCTTCCCTCTTTACTCTCTCTCCTTCCCTCTTTACTCTCTCCTCCCCTCTTTACTCTCTCTCCTTCCCTCTTTACTCTCTCTCCTTCCCTCTTTACTCTCTCCTCCCCTCTTTACTCTCTCCTTCCCTCTTTACTCTCTCTCCTTCCCTCTTTACTCTCTCCTCCCCTCTTTACTCTCTCTCCTTCCCTCTTTACTCTCTCCTCCCCTCTTTACTCTCTCTCCTTCCCTCTTTACTCTCTCCTCCCCTCTTTACTCTCTCCTTCCCTCTTTACTCTCTCATTCCCTCTTTACTCTCTCCTTCCCTCTTTACTCTCTCTCCCTCTTTACTCTCTCTCCTTCCCTCTTTACTCTCTCTCCTCCCCTCTTTACTCTCTCCTTCCCTCTTTACTCTCTCTCCTCCCCTTTGCTCTCTCTCCTTCCCTCTTTCTACTCTCTCCTTCCCTCTTTACTCTCTCCTTCCCTTTTTACTCTCTCTCCTTCCCTCTTTACTCTCTCTCCTCCCCTCTTTACTCTCTCCTCCCCTCTTTACTCTCTCTCCTCCCCTCTTTACTCTCTCCTTCCCTCTTTACTCTCTCTCCTTCCCTTTTTACTCTCTCCTTCCCTCTTTACTCTCTCTCCTCCCCTCTTTACTCTCTCTCCTCCCCTCTTTACTCTCTCCTTCCCTTTTTACTCTCTCTCCTTCCCTCTTTACTCTCTCTCCTCCCCTCTTTACTCTCTCCTTCCCTCTTTACTCTCTCCTCCCCTCTTTGCTCTCTCTCCTTCCCTCTTTACTCTCTCTCCTTCCCTCTTTACTCTCTCTCCTTCCCTCTTTACTCTCTCTCCTTCCCTCTTTACTCTCTCTCCTCCCCTCTTTACTCTCTCCTTCCCTCTTTACTCTCTCCTCCCCTCTTTACTCTCTCTCCTTCCCTCTTTCTACTCTCTCCTTCCCTCTTTCTACTCTCTCCGTCCCTCTTTACTCTCTCATTCCCTCTTTACTCTCTCCTTCCCTCTTTACTCTCTCTCCTTCCCTCTTTACTCTCTCCTTCCCTCTTTACTCTCTCTCCTCCCCTCTTTACTCTCTCCTTCCCTCTTTACTCTCTCTTTCCCTCTTTACTCTCTCCTTCCCTCTTTACTCTCTCTCCTTCCCTCTTTACTCTCTCTCCTTCCCTCTTTCTACTCTCTCCTTCCCTCTTTACTCTCTCTCCTTCCCTCTTTTTACTCTCTCTCCTTCCCTTTTTACTCTCTCCTTCCCTCTTTACTCTCTCTCCTTCCCTCTTTACTCTCTCTCCTTCCCTCTTTCTACTCTCTCCTTCCCTCTTTCTACTCTCTCCTTCCCTCTTTACTCTCTATCCTTCCCTCTTTTTACTCTCTCCTTCCCTTTTTACTCTCTCTCCTTCCCTCTTTCTACTCTCTCCTTCCCTC
>NC_051225.1:39788457-39950957 GCF_015220715.1 Pygocentrus nattereri
TCTGAAGAATGTTTTCATCACACAAAGAATCAATCAGGCATGCAAATACATATCCACTCACCGGCCACTTTATTAGGTACAATCAATTGCTTCAATTGCTCAATTGCTTGTTAAGACAAATGGCTAATCAGCCAATCACACGGCTGCAACTCACTGCATTTAGGCGTGTAGAGGTGGTCAAGACGACTTGCTGAAGTGCTGACCGAGCATCAGAACGGGGAAGAAAGGGGATTTAAGGGGCTTTGAACGTGGCGTGGTTGTTGGTGCCAGACGGGCTGGTCTGAGTATTTCAGAAACTGCTGATCTGCTGGGATTTTCACGCTCAACCATCTCTAGGGTTTACAGAGAACGGTCAGAAAAAGAGGAAATATCCAGTGAGCGGTCAGTTGTGTGGACGAAAACGCCTTGTTGATGTGAGAGGTCAGAGGAGAATGGGCAGACTGGTTCCAGATGATAGAAAGACAACAGGAACTCAAATAACCAACCAGAATCTCTGAGGAACGTTTCCAACACCTTGTTGAAAGTCTGACACGAATAATTAAGACAGTTCTGAAGGCAAAAGGGGGTCCAGCCTTTTACTAGCAAGGGGTACCTAATAAAGTGGCCGGTGAGTGTATCACTCTATATAGAACCATTGTCTGTACTAAAGAGTGCTTGAAGAGTGTGAGCCTTACATTTACAGCAGAACAACTTGCATCTTAGATGTCTGCTTGGAAATCTCCTCCTGATGTTACAGATGGTTCTTTAAGGATTCTTTAATAAAGGGAATTGTTCTATTTAGTATTATAGAATTCTATATGGAACCATTTCATAATGCATTGTATATGGTTTTACACAGCACCAAAACGGGTTCTACTATTTAAACACAATATTAAGCTTGTAACAACAGAAGAACCCTTTTTGCTGGTATAGAGAACCCTCTTCAAAAAAGCATCTACCTTATCTTTCAAGGACCCTTGAAGGACAATTTTTAGTGCATATAGAACCTTTATTAAAACGTTTCTATATAGCACCAAACATGGCTTTTCTAAAGTGACAAGCTTGGCACTGTAACAACAGCAGAACCCAATTTCAAAAAAGGTTTTATTTTTATCTTCTGCTCTTCTGATATGACATTCTCCATCAATCTGAAGAACCTTTTCACAGCGCAAAGGATCATTTAAGCATGCAAATGGGTCTATATAGAACTTGCTCTAAAAAGAACCACTGCTTTTTCTAAAGAACCAAGTGTGTAATATGATGCTAGTACTCACAGTTTGAAAGACTTTGTAAGAATCTGTAAATATTAAGAGTTTTGATTAATACAAAGCAAACAAATCTTGCTGATCAGATAAATATTCAGTTATTTTTGGACACAAAGTGACTAAATAGATCGTTACAGTTCAGTATTTAATATAATTTACTTTTTTCCATGTCATAATTTCATGAGGCTACCAAAATACTTTAAACTGTAAATAAGGGGGCAGGAGGCAGTCGTGGGCTGGAGGTCAGGGAACTGGCCCTGTGACCGGAAGGTCGCCGGTTTGATCCCCAGAGCCGACAGTCCATGACTGAGGTGCCCTTGAGCAAGACACCTGACCCCCAACTGCTCCCTGGGCGTTGCGGATTGGGCTGCCCACCGCTCCGGGCAAGTGTGCTCACTGCCCCCTAGTGTGTGTGTGCTCACTAGTGTGTATGTGGTGTTTCACTTCACGGATGGGTTAAATGCGGAGGTGGAATTTCCCCGTTTGTGGGATCAAAAAAGTATCACTTAACTTAAATCATCGCTTTATGCTTCAATCTACATTACGTTAGCATGGTACCCTAATATGATCACCACATTGTAAATGAACATTTTAACATGAAAAAAATTCACACTGTTTAACTCTCCCAGCTTGTCTTCACTGTTCACACTCTGAAATGTGTTAGCGGAAAGTTTTTCAGAAACTTCACATTTTTGCTGTTTTTTGTCATTTTTCGATATTGACGCCAGCAGAAAAAGCATCAAATCTGCTCACAGATAATAGAAATCTAATGTAAAGGCAATTAATTATGGAACTAAATTTATAATTATGCATTTAGATTTGAATATTTCCGTATGCAGACCAGTTTGACATCAATACCTGTGGACTACTAAAGGACGAGAGCTTCTCAGTTTTTCAGGCAGAGCTTAGTTTATGAAGTAACAGGAGTAAAAGCTTCCAGATGCTACCATGACTTTCACAGGTAGACTGTCTATCAATCATGCAGGTAGCTGAACCACCTGACCTATCCCAGCCAATGAAACAGCTCATCCATCACTCCGCCCCTAATTAATCTTTACACCTGACCCCCTCCATTAGTAGCTCAGATTGAGGTGTGTGTGTGTGTGTGTGTGTGTGTGTGTCAGTGATGTAACAGTACAGTGGGGCCACAGTTTTGGGCCACGCTAATGGCTTCAGTATCTTCACATTTAAGAAAAAACAGCTGTTTAAACAATGAAGTCTTTATTTTGCCTACAAACAAAATTCCCATTCAGAAAAATGGAATCACGAGGAGGAAAACCTTAAAATTAAAAGTGCTTCTTAGGAGCTTCACCTTCTCTATTTGAAATAACTATGCAGCGCTACTGAGGGTGTCAAATTCGCTTCCAGTTTCTCTCTGTGATGTTTTGTACAGTTTGGGAAATTACTTTGCTGCTGAAATGAGTGTGGGACACTGTAAAAGACCACCACACACCAGGTGCGCCGCGCCACAACACACAGCAGACTGGATAAAATAAACGGGATAAAATAAAGTGTTCAGCATCAACTACCACCGTATCTCCACAGACTGGCTGTTTTTCGAGCTGAAATGTATGAGCTAAAAAAGGCCAGGCTAGCAACATCAGCTAATGTAACTTATCTTAAGCTATTTACCTAAAAGACTGGCTGCCAGAGTCGCGAGCACCGCTGAACTTTGAGTCGGAGTGTGTTGACCTTCACGGGAAAAAAAAAAAGGTTCACATTTTTGGCCACTGTGCAGTGGCTTTAACTTCTTTCCGTCTCACTAGCACTTGTCACTGTCACGCTGGAGCTGAATATGTTTGTATTTAGCTCCTCCTCTCTGTAGGCATACAGAGCACTGATTGGCTCCAGGCAAATTCTGACTGACTATAGGGATATTCTGATTGACTAGAGGGAAATGCCGATTGGCTTCAGGGAAATTCTGATTGGCTCCAGGAAAATTCAGATTGACAAGAGGAAAATTTCAATTGACTAGAGGGAAGTTCCAGTTGATCAGAGGGAAATTCCGATTGGCTCTAGGAAAATTCTGACTGGCTCTAGGGAAATTCTGACTGGCTCTAGGGAAATTCCGACTGGCTCCAGAGATGTTCTGTGGATCTGAATGTACATGTAGTCTGCAGTGCAATAAGCATGTTTTGGAAAATTTTAAGGAATTGACAGGCATCTCATATCATAGTTTACAGGTTACAGTGTGTGTGTGTGTGTGTGTGTATACACTCACAGTGCAGTGTGTGCTGGCTGTCATCTTCAGGGTGAAATCTGCAGTAAACTCCAGCTCAGAGGTGGTCACAGCATTACAGTCCAATGTCTAAGGGGGAAAATAGGAGGGACAGTTAAAGTCTAACTTGTATAGAAAAGATTAAAGAGCTCACAGTCAAAGATTCCTGCACTTTATCCTTGAGGTGGCGTGCAGTCCTAATGCACTTCTACAGGACCATTCTCCAGTCTCTGTTTATCCCTGAGAATTAAACCGGAGGTTTTTGCGTTACTGTGTCTTTAAGACTGATATATATTTGTATATTCTGCGTATGGACCGCATGGACTGAGGAGTAAACAGTACTTTTTAAACTCAAACAATGTTTACATAATATCTCAATGTCGTATTGTAGAAAGTGAGGGAAATTCTGTTTTCTATGATGTTGGGCCTTTGATTCTTTTTATTGCCGCATTGTCGCTCGTATCTGGAGCAACAAGATGTAATTCAATTGTGTTGTAACAAAAATACACAAACATACAGTTTAATACATAAACAATAAACAATACAGTATACAAGATTTAACACAACCCCCTCTCGAAATCTTACAGTCAGACTACATTTATACTACTCAGTAGAGTTTAGTAACTTTACAGCATCAGGAAAAAGCTGTTCCTGAAGCGGGTTGTCTTAAGGCCCCAGCATGCGGAGATGATGTTCGCCTGTCTTCAGCGAACAACATGACAGAATTGCGGAGAAAACAACCTCAGACAAATTTTCCCGCTCCACTTTAAATGGTGGCAGTATTCTGAACTCAAATATCACCAGTCAGAACAGTGAAAGAATCGTTTTCCAGCGGTCTGCAACAGACAACACCAAACCTCAGAACGTATGTGAGCTTATAAGCTCGCAAAGGCACTTTTGGCTTCCCAGAACCCTCAAGAACTCAAGACGTATGCCTCACAATGCCTTGTAGACCTTGTATCCAGGTCTGGATATTTCTATTTCCATACCACACTGTAGTAGATGATGTGAGAATAATCCCAATAAAGGAAGAATAAAATTTATGCAATGGATGTCTTCTGACTGTGTTTTTTCAACTGCTTCCAACTTTAATTTCCTTTAAAAACTTCACCAAATTCTCAAAATCTCTGCATAATTTGGTTAAGATATAAACAGAGTCATTCAGAGCAGTTTGGTGTGAAACTCTGTTCTAGATAAACTCACCAAGTCAGAACTCCTCACAATGGTGGTGATAGGAACCAGACGTCCCTCTAAAAGCTCCTCACAGAAATTTCCTACATGAACAGGTTCTGAATTCACTGCCTGATGACTGAGACGCTGTTTTATGAGAGTTTAGAGAACTTCAACTCCATTCATGGTGGAGGGAGACATGCAGGGCGCTGTGCGGCAAAATAGTCCCCAAAGAAAACTCGTTATTCCAGATTTTCCACTATTTTCCATCATCAGCATTCCATATAAGCTCAGAAGACTCGTGTAGGTTCTCTGGTGGTTCTGGATGGTAAATAAAGTGTCTATATCTGTGTTGTAGTCATGGCGACGCCTGGTTCCCATCACCACCACTGTAAAGACGTCTGATCCACTTCACACCAAACCTTCTGGATCTCTCAGTTTACATCTCACACACTGAATTATGCACCACACAACTAGTGAAATTTCCCTTTAAGCAGAGAGCTCCAAATGTTCACCCACTATAAAACACACATCACGTTCCTTCACCAGAGGAAGCATTCCATTGATATTTTAACGAGATTCCACGCAAGATAGCGTCCATTTTAAGGGTTCCTGACCACGGCCAACAGCCGTTATTAAACTTGATCTGTGAGATATGTAAAATTTTTCAGCGTGCAGGAGACGGACCAGTGTTTCATTCCCACCGCTTGCCACAACCAAGGTTTTTACGAAGGACGAGGTTTTACATTTGCATTTTTGCTCTTGAATACATGTCATGCAAAAAAACTCTATGGTTCTTAAAGAGACAGTTAACAATTATAAATAACCTAAATGTAGCCAATCCTGTCCATGTTTATAGACGACAGTGAGTAATGCAGTGTCAGAAACATCACAATCAATTTGAATTAAAAAGGCTGATGTATGTAAATGAGCTCTGCTTCAATTGGCTGTGCCTCACTTAAAAAGCAAATTAAATTACCTTCATCTTCTATTAACTGAGGTTCAGAGAACTTCTTTTATCAAGAAGACCAGAATATCCACTTTTTTTCTGGCTTGAGGATTGATCCCTTAATTTACCAGAGTACCAAGAAGTTGTGGTTGTGATGTCACAACACATGGAGGTTTGGTTGCCTCTGACTGGTCAAACTATCCAGACAATATACAGCTCTGTGTTATTAGGTTAAATTTCCCCTCTTAAAACTTTTTTGATAACGTTTTTGATAATGTATGCTATCAACTCAAGTAACTGAAGCTCTTGCACCTTGTAAATTGCATTTTTAAAAATGTATTAATTGATTAATTGATTAATTGAAACGACGAATCTTTCAGTCCTAGCATTCCTAACAATATCTCGCACACCAAACGCGAACTTGGCATTATTTTATTAACTCTTTGTTCAATTTTTGCAAACTTTCATCAGCGACAAAAACTCGGGAGCAGCAAACAGAACTTTTTCAACGAAATTCCACCTCTGCATTAAACCCATCCGTGAAGTGAAACACCACATACACACTAGGGGGCAGTGAGCACACTTGCCCGGAGCGGTGGGCAGCCCTATTCATGGCGCCCGGGGAGCAGTTGGGGGTTAGGCGTCTTGCTCAAGGACACTTCAGTCGTTGACTGTCGGCTCTGGGGATCAAACCGGCGACCTTCCGGTCACAAGGCTGGTTCCCTAACCTCCAGCCCACGACTGCCATATATGACTGCCTTATATGGATTCTGCTAATCTTTCTCCTTCTCCTCCCAAGTGGAGGAATTTGTTCACGAGTGAAGGAAGGATGGAGCGAGAGGTCGACAGGTGGATTGATGTGGCGTCTGCAGTAATGCAGATCCTACACCGGTCCATCACAGTGAAGAGAGAGCTGAGCCAGAAGGTGAAGCTGTCAATTTACCGGTCAGCCTACATTCTGACTCTCATGTATGGTCACGAGCTTTGGGTAGTGACCGAAAGGACGAGATCATGGATACAAGCGGCCGAAATGAGCTTTCTCCGAGGGTCGCCGGGCTCTCCCTTAGAGACAGGGTGAGAAGCTCTGGGATTCGGGAGAGGCTCGGAGTAAAGCCGCTGCTCCTCCACGCTGAAGAAGCCAGTTGAGGTGGTTCGGGCATCTGGTAAGGATGGCCTTTGGACGCCTCCCTAGGGCAGTGTTCCAGATATGTCTGATGGGAGGAGACCCTGGGGAAGACCCAGGACATGTTGGAAGGATTATATCTCTCGACCGTTTTGGGAACGCCTCGGTATCCCTCCGGAAGACCTGGAGGAGGTGGCAGGGGAGAGGGAGGCCTGGGCCTCTTTGCTTAGGCTGCTGCCCCCGCGACCCGGACTCGGATAAGCGGTTGAGGACGGATGGATGGATCTGCTAATCTTTTTGGGGAAAAATCCTGTGTAACAGCCTTAAGAATTTAGTGTTTAATTGTTTCATTAACGAATGCTGTGCGGTATCTCTAGTGTAGCTGAAGCTGTTGAACTGTGTTTAGGCTAATTTAAATAAATCATCAAATGCTGTTTGAGCTAAACATTCTTCTCTACAGTTCACAGTGGCAGGAGAAACTGCTGCAACTGCTTTGAGGGTGAAAGTCTGAGTGAGTGTCAGATTACAGAGCCGACAAGCGTCTGTAATTCAGGCTGTTTATGCTGCAGGAAAATCCAGCAGCAAGATTAAACTAATCAATCAGCAGCTCCACAACACACAACACAGCCCACAGGATCCTCCGCACCTTCATCTCTCACTCTGCTCTTTCCCTTTCTTTCTCTTCCTCTTACTGACCTTCTCTCTTTCCACTCCCTTATCTCATCCCCCTCCCCTCTTTCATCTCTCGTCCCTTTCCCTCCCTCTTGCTTACCTTCTCCCTCGTTCCTTCTCTCTCTGCACCTTTTCTCTTCTACTCTTTCCTTTTCTAGCTTCCCATTCTCCCTACCTTTCTCCCCCTCACTCTTTCTCTCTTCTCCCCGCTCTTTCTTTTCCTTCTCTCACTTTTCTTCTTGCTTACCTTCTCTCTCCCGTCTTTACTTCTCTCTCCCCTTTTCCTTTCCTTCTGTCTCCTTTCTCTCTCCTCGTCTTTCCTTTTCCTTCTCCCTCTATCCTTCTCTCACCCCTTTTTCCCTTCTCTCTCTTTTGCTTATCCTCTTTCTACTCTTTCCTTCTATTTTTTCTCTTTTCTACTCCCTCTCTTCCCTTCTCTAGCTCCCCACTTTCCCTTTCTCTCATCCCTCTTTCCTTGCCTCACCATTCTTCTTTTTATTTACCTTTTTTCTAAACTATATTTACTTCTCTCTTCCCTTTCTTTCCCTCTCTCCCCTTTTTCTTTCCTTACCTCCCCTTTCTTTTGCCCTCCATTTTTCTCCATACCTTCCATCTTCTATCTTTTCTCCTATACCCAGCGTTCTGAATGAGGCTTGCTCTATTAAAACCTCAGAAAATTAGTTTCCCTGACTGTTGGAGTGCGAGTGAGCACCATGGTGAGATCCAAAGAGCTGTCTGAGGCCCTCAGAAAGAAGACTGCAGCTGCTGAGTCTGGTAAGGGGTTTAAAAAGATCTCAAAAGAATTTGACATCAGCCATTCCACCATCCGGAAAATTGTTTACAAGTGGAGGCCATTCAAAACAACTGCGTCCAAGCAAGTTCACCCTCAGAGCAGACCGTAAGACACTAAAAGAAAAATCCTAAAACTTCATCACAGGATCTACAGCAGTCTCTTGCTACTGACGTGAAAGTGCATGACTCAACTATCAGAAAGAGACTGCACAGGTTTAATTATCATGGAAGGTGTGCTTGGAGGAAACTTTTACTCTCTGAGAAAAACATGAAGGCCAGGCTGAGGTTTGCCAGAGAGAACGCAGACAAACACCAGGACTTCTGGAATGATGTTCTTTGGACAGATGAGTCTAAAATTGAATTATTTGGACACCAGAACCTGTTTGGCGTGAACCAAATACAGCATTCCGGGAAAAGAACCTCATACCAACTGTGAAGCATGGAGGTGGAAGTGTCATGGTTTGGGGATGCTTTGCTGCAGTAGGATCTGGCCAGCTTACCATCATAGAATCCACCATGAATTCTACTGTGTCTCAGAGGCCGCCTGAGGAACATGTGAGACCATCTGTAAAAAAAATTAAAGCTGAAGCGGAACTGGACCTGCAACATGACAATGACCCAAAACATACCATTAAATCCACCAAGGACCGGCTGAAAACTAAGAAGTGGAGAGTCCTGGAATGGAAGTCAGAGTCCAGATCTTAATCCCATTGAGATGCTGTGGAGTGACTTAAAACGGGCTGTACATGCAAGAAACCCCTCAAACATCTCACAGCTGACAGAATTCTTTCACGAGGAGTGGGGCAAACTTTCTTCAGATCGATGTCGGAGACTGGTAGATGGCTACAAGAAGCGTCTCAACGAAGTTATTTCAGCCAAAGGAGGCAACACAAGTTATTAGAGGGCAGGGTGTCCTAACTTTTTCCTCCATTATAATACATATTTTTGTTCATATCTTTTGTTTCATGAGTAAAACAAATGTTATTTTTTTGTTTAATTGCAATTAAATCACGTTCTTTTCCAGAAATAAACAAAAACAACATTGGACATTGATATGTAAACATTTCTTAATAAAGAGCTGACTATTTAATGGGGTGTCCTAATTTTTTCACATGACTGTATGTGCAAAAAACTATGAATTATACTCTACATGGTTACCCTTTCAAGCCTAGTATATAAATAACCACTCAGTAAAGGAATAACATTATGGTTACATGAAATCATATTTACCCAGTCCACCTCCCCTTCTCCCCAAATCCGGTCAATCAGCCAGAACAGGCTTAAGTCAGAAGTAACTAACTTCTTTAGTCTTTGCACTGGAGATACAAGGCCAATGTAGCTTAAACAACATCAATTAGAATTAGATTTTCATCATATTATCACTTTAAAAAAAAGCAAGTGCCCACCTGGATGACCGCTGGCTCTGAAATGACCGTCTCTGGTTTCAGGACCTCCACCACAGCCTCGGGTACCACCGCCTTCTTCATACACTCCATCTTAAAACCGTACACGTCGTCCCAGAACGCAATGCGGTCGCAGTGCTTCTCTGTGTCACCCACTGCTGCGAGGCTGATGTTACAGCTGTTGGGATAAACTGAAGAAAAGACGAGAGAATGCTCACTACTGACGGGTAGTGGTTGGTTAGTGTAGTGGGTAGCACCTCTGCCTTCTACACTGTAGACTGGGGTTCAATCCCCCACCCTACACTATACCAATAAGAGTCCTTGGGCAAGACTCCTAACACCACCTTCGCCTACCAGTGTAAATTTATCAAATTGTGAGTCGCTCTGGATAAGAGCGTCAGCCAAATGCAGTAAATGTAAACTAAACTAAAGCTAAAATAAAACAGCAGTAAAACACATTACCCACTCAAACTGAAGTCAAAGTTGGAGTAAAAGCGTGTTGGCGTAACACTAAGACGGTGAAAGCACAGTTTTGGATTAAAGAACACAGTGAAAACCTGCCTATTTAGACGGGAACTCCACCAATTTTTTTTTTAATTGGCATAATTAAGTGGTTAAGATGTAAACAGAGTCAGTCAGAGCGGTTTGGTGTGAAACGCTTCGCTCTCGAGAAACTCAGAGTCAGAACTGTTCACAGTGGTGGTGACAGAAACCAGACGTCCACCTCTAAAATTTACCACCTCACAGAAAATTATTGCATGAAATGGTTATGAATGCGCTGCCTGATGTCTGACACATTGTTTTATATACATTTGTGGCTTAAGTTTTGGCCCAAAATGTATTTTAATCCACTTATTTTAACACATTCATGGTGGGAGGCCACTGCAAGCGTTTTGAGGAATGGATGTCTTCTGACTGTGTTTTTTCAACTGCTTCCAACTTTAATTTCCTTTAAAAACTTCACCAAATTCTCAAAAAATTCTCAAAAAAGTCATTCAGAGCGGTTTGGAGTGAAACGCTCCGTTCTAGAGAAGCCTCTGGAGTCAGGACCGTTCACAGTGGTGGTGAATGGAACCAGACGTCCCTCTAAAAGCCCCTCACAGAAAGTTCCTACATGAACTGGTTCTGAATTCACTGCCTGATGACTGAGACGCTGTTTTATGAGAGTTTAGAGAACTTCAACTCCATTCATGGTGGAGGGAGACATGCAGGGCGCTGTGCGGCAAAATAGTCCCCAAAGAAAACTCATTATTCCAGATTTTCCACTGTTTTCCATCATCAACATTCCATATGAACTCAGAAGACTCGTGTAGGTTCTCTGGTGGTTCTGGATGGTAAATAAAGTGTCTATATCTGTGTTGTAGTCATGGCGACGCCTGGTTCCCATCACCACTGTAAAGACGTCTGAACCACTTCACACCAAATCACTTTGAGTGACTGAGCTATTTGACTGTATAAAGGTAAACAGACGGTTCTTGCAGCCATATAACGTCTCCTTCATTTCCATGTAGGATGAGCATGACCTAATTATCCTCCTGATTATTTTACTTATATTTTAAAAGAAAACAAATGTCTTTCTGCTTAAGCACCAAACAGCTTCCAGCAAAAACACAGAATTCAACTGATGGTCATAACCATAAAAATTACACATTCATCAGAAAATTCATCACTTTTAATGCTTTTTTATGGTTGGCAATAAGGAAAGCACTCAAAGCTTGCCTCGCCTCCAGCTGCGGGGGCTACACAAGTCAGAGCAATGCTACATGCTAATGGATGAGCCACTAACACCCATGGTTACACAGCTAATGAAGGCCAAGGTCACTGAGCAAAACCAAAAAACTGGCTAGAGGCACAAATGAAGAAAATGACTGAAGTGAAAACATTAAGACCTACATAATATAACCATTACGCTCCCTCTGGAGCAGGACCAACGTCACGGCCATGTTTCCTGTACGACTCTGAATAAAGCACGCAGACGTCGTGCTGAGGATTCCTCATGTTTTAAGCGAGAATATAAATTAAACGTATGCGTTTTCATCTCAGCTTAATCTCTAAACAAAAACAAAAAACTGTAGTGTAGACCTGCAGACATCTACAGTCCCAGAAACCACTGTTAACAGACTATTGGGGATTACTGACCAACACACAGCGTGACGTAGGCATGCAGAAAAAGTGACCTAGAAATTCGATTAGGAAAGGCTAAATATTTGGAATTGTTTCTTTTCCGCACCACAGCTACCCACACCAGACGGGCCTTTCCAGCTTAACGTTAAAATAAATGGGACATTTTTTTGGGATACTGTCTTTAAATCTATCTACTTACTAAAAGCATGTTAGCAGCGCCTCTTCCACCCAAACTTTCTGCAGATGCTGTTAAAGCTACTAAATTTATATATGAACAGATTTTGTCTGAATGCTCAGCTGTGTCTAAGACCCACTCCCATTCCACCCTTCTCTCCCAACACTCAGCCCTACCCCTTCGTTTTTGCGTGCGGATCGAGGGGTAGGGTGTCCTGATCCTCGTTGAGACTGAGGGGTAGGGTGTCCTGATCCTCGTTGAGACCGAGGGGTAGGGTGTCCTGATCCTCGTTGAGACCGAGGGGTAGGGTGTCCTGATCCTCGTTGAGACAGAGGGGTAGGGTGTCCTGATCCTCGTTGAGACTGAGGGGTAGGGTGTCCTGATCCTCGTTGAGACTGAGGGGTAGGGTGTCCTGATCCTCGTTGAGACTGAGGGGTAGGGTGTCCTGATCCTCGTTGAGACAGAGGGGTAGGGTGTCCTGATCCTCGTTGAGACTGAGGGGTAGGGTGTCCTGATCCTCGTTGAGACTGAGGGGTAGGGTGTCCTGATCCTCGTTGAGACAGAGGGGTAGGGTGTCCTGATCCTCGTTGAGACTGAGGGGTAGGGTGTCCTGATCCTCGTTGAGACAGAGGAGTAGGGTGTCCTGATCCTCGTTGAGACTGAGGGGTAGGGTGTCCTGATCCTTGTTGAGACTGAGGGGTAGGGTGTCCTGATCCTCGTTGAGACTGAGGGGTAGGGTGTCCTGATCCTCGTTGAGACTGAGGGGTAGGGTGTCCTGATCCTCGTTGAGACTGAGGGGTAGGGTGTCCTGATCCTCGTTGAGACTGAGGGGTAGGGTGTCCTGATCCTTGTTGAGACTGAGGGGTAGGGTGTCCTGATCCTCGTTGAGACTGAGGGGTAGGGTGTCCTGATCCTCGTTGAGACTGAGGGGTAGGGTGTCCTGATCCTCGTTGAGACTGAGGGGTAGGGTGTCCTGATCCTCGTTGAGACAGAGGGGTAGGGTGTCCTGATCCTCGTTGAGACTGAGGGGTAGGGTGTCCTGATCCTCGTTGAGACTGAGGGGTAGGGCTTGTGTAAGCGTAATGAGGCTTTTCAGAGACTCCCGACTCTAAAATTACGATAGACATTGTAATATCTTAGTTTAATGCTGTTTCAATGTATTATAGTCCTTTCTCTTCACAACAACCATAAAAATCACTGCAGCCTGGCGGGGTCGCCTACAGAGCCGCGTTAAAGAAGTAATGCTCTTTTTCCTTGAGGGTCCCGTTTCGTAGAGGAAGGTTTCGACCAGCCCTTGTAGTTCAGCTCCATGGGGCAAGGAGACCCTTGAAAACAAGGGGCAGGGGAAAAAATATTGTTCTGCGATTAGTGACGGTGTAAGTGTCCCAGGAAAAAGCAGGGAGTGCTGATCGGGCAGAAAACAGGACTGTCCCACAACAGCAGGGAGAAGAGGGGGGCAGGAGGGGCCATGTCCCATGATTCATAGCTTTGACATCTGTGTCCTTCTCGACTCGGTGCTCATGGCCCGTTCGTCAAGCACCCTAACACCCCCCCAGTCCATACACACACTCGGCCCGTCACCACCGGCCATGAAGAAGTTCTGCTTGGGCAGTTTTGGAGGGGTGGGGCTGAGGCAGGGCTGGGGGGGCGGGGGTTAAGAGGCAGAGTAGAAGAAAAAATCCCCCATCATGGGGGCAGTGAGTGATGTGTAGGGATGAAGGAGAGAGGTTAATGATCAGAAGATGAGAGGAGAGGAGGAGAAGGAGCGCAGGTTATGGTCCTATAACCGAGAGAGAGCAGCTGTGGGGGGCAGCGGTAAGTAATGCTGCTCGGACACACCGCGAAGCCGGGAAAGGCCAGCAAACCAATCTGCTTCACGCAGGTGTAGAGCCGCCTCCGGCCTGCCGTACGGAGCACGAACACAGCAGAAATACTGAACACAGCCTCCAGCCTGACGCAGTGTTTCTGAAGATGGTCATGGTATGTGGAGAAGGATGGTCATGGTATGTGGAGAGCACTTTTAAAGAGCACTCGAGTCCGTGATCCTCAGTGCTCCTTCATAGCTATATCACAGCTGAACTGATACACTACACCTGCTTTCATGACTCCATTCTAAATCCATAAGTATTAATGTGCAGTTGGTCCCCCTTTGCAGCTGTAACAGCTTCCACTCTTCTGGGAAGCTTGCTACAAGATTTTGGACGGTGTCTGTAGGAATTTTTGCTCGTTCATCTAGAAGGTCAGCGTCTGGTTCACAATCTCTGTTCCAGTTCATGCCAAAGGTGTTCGAAAGGGTTGAGGTCAGGGCTCTGTCACACACACCGCATGCTGAATATCACTGCCATCACGCTGAATCCACTCTGTACTGCCACCTGCGCTGCTGTAAGCCTTGAGGCACGCAGGTGTTCTGGAAATGCAGTGGAGTGGACTGAACTGTACTTCACAGTAAACTGGATTTCTCCTTAGGTTTATACATTGTTTTCCTCATGAAACCAAAACAAATATGAGCACAAAAGATTTGTTTGTCCAGAAACAACAAAGATGTACAATATTCACATATGTACTCTTGTAACTGAGCAGGGTAGACGTTGATGAAATATTGCCATATTGTCCACCCCTACAGGCCACTACTCGGTTTTAACACTGATCACACTCAGGTCTTTGTTTTTATTTTGATCTTGTGTTCAGATTTGATCTACAAAGATGGTTTGTCAACGGCCTTTAGTAAAGAAAACGGTTCTATACAGAACCATGAATACTCAAATAACCACTTGAATGACTAAACAGTTCTTCACATGGAGAAATGGTTATTCAGATTGATGGAGATTGTGTTGTACATGGTTCTATATAGAACCTTTTTGAAAATTGTTCTACATAGCACTAATAAGGGTTCTTTTATTGCTACAAGCTTGATGTCAAACAACAGTAGAACCCTTGTTGGTGCTATGTAGAACCAAATCTATTACATTTTCCCTTAATCTGAAGACCCATTTCAGCATGCAAAGAACCATTTTATCATGCAAGCGGTTCTTTGCATGTTCACTTTCATGGTTTATATATATAAAAATTAGTGGTGTGGGAAAAAAATCGGTTCTTAGATGCATCGCGATGCGGACGTGAACGATTCTGAATCGATTCACAAATGTCAAAAATCAATTTTGTAAATTTTAATTTATACTGTAATGTTGACGGAACACAAAGGGAGGAACTTGGAAGTGGGTAAGTGCAGCGCCCGGACGGTCTGTGACGGTCACATAACAAAAACACTTCCTCTGCGTTAAAGCCAGGTTAGATCAGAGTCCCAAACCAAACTTTGGGAGCCACATTTAATGCCCAGTATGTCCCAGTGTGTGCTGATGTCCTAATATAGGCTAAAAAATATAAACGAAAACACAGACGGACTTCGCTCTGCTTTAAGCTTCAGCTCAGCTATAGCCGCTTTCTTCCCGTCTGCACCAGAAAACTTGTCCTCAGAACCAGAGCAGCTTATTGGAAAATGTCTCTCAGCGTTCGGCTGTTTTACGAGGCTGAAGTCGCTTCTTATTCTCCAGCTTCTTGTTCAAATTTTTCCGTTCCACCTTAAATTCTGACTGAGGCGCTGAATGTAAATATGCAGCATCCTTTAAGGTGGAACGGAAAATTCGGAAGAGAAGCGACTTCAGCTTCACAGCTTCTTAGTGTTTGACAGTCTCTCGTTGCAGATTTAACGTTCAACTGCGCTGCTTATAAATGCGAATAAGTCTCCAAATGTTCGTCTTAAATCTCTCTCTGCCTTTTCGTTCTACTGGCCAGGAGACACGGTGTTTTTAAGTGACCTGCAGTCTCGATGAGAAACGGGGCTTTCATGCTAAGCAGCACACGTCCAGTCTCGCAGATACTTTACTGACACAGTGACCCCGACTCTCTACAACACGACCAAATCCAGTTATAAAATCACTAAAGTAAACGGGCCGGACGGCTGTAACGTCCATCATCACTGGACCTTATTTCACCGTAACGGCGCATTTTATCACAGATGAGTGGCAGCAGCGTCTCGTGTGCTCCAAACAAGGGCAGTGAATGAGAGTCTGCCAGTTCACTCACCACATCACTTCTATTAGTTTTATTAATAAAAGATATTGGAAGTAAATTCATTATAGATCATTATAAAAACTTTGGTTTTAAAGTAACAAGTCCTGTGAATCGTAATCGAATCGTGAGGCTAACCTAATATACATTTTATATATATATATATATATATATATATACACACATATATATATACATATATACATATGGATATATATATACACATACACACATACATACATACATACAGTGGCAGCAGGAGAACAGACAGGGACACAAATGCTTGTACTAATATAATATAACAAGTTTATATGATTAAAGGATTAACTACAGCAACCAATGCTGTATGCAGTACTGCAGCAGTGTTTAATAAGCCTCAGAAAACCAAAAGATGTGTAGATAAACACACACACACACACACACACACACACTCACCTGATCCTCCTTCTGCAAGATACATGTCCCGGGCAAAAATCACAGAATCCAACATGGACTCAAACAGAAGGAAGTAGCCCTGCGGAGAGATTATAAAAAACGTTAATCACATTGTATAAGACCGACTAGCAGAGCTGGTTGGAAAAAGCAGTTTCAAAATGTTTTCCATTGCAGACGACTGATTCTTATCATACTGATAAAGTACACTTTCAGTAACATAATGGATTACTGATCAAACGCCAAGGTCCAAACATTTAAACACCTTCCCATCAAAAACTGTACCTAACATTAGCATCCCAGCTGAACTCATCACTTTTCCATCAAAGTTCAAAGTTGCAATCTAATGCTCTTTGATGTATTAAAATTTACAAATCTTATTAATAAGCTTGCCAAAGTTATTAAAGCTGTTCACTCATTCTCGAAGCCCAGCTGCAGCACTGTGTGTTGCTCTGATAGAACCTGTGAATGTACTGTAGCTCTTCCTCAAATACAGTTTTAAAACATCTTCTAAAGCAAAACCTTCAGCTCTTCAGCTCCTTCAGCTCTTCAGCAGACAACGCTGAACAGACGCTCGCAGGAGAACTATGGAGAAGTCAACCTAACAGCTGTTAGCAGACTAACAGCAGCAGCTTTCTGGTAAAGCTCCAGTCAAGAGCCTCCACTGAGAGGATACAACCACGGAGGAACTGAACCACTGACTGTATATGATATATATCATATCTACAATCACTGACTGTATAAATGACATATATACATTCACTGAGATATATATATATATATATATATATATATATATAGCATTTTATTTATATAGATATTTATAGATATAGATATATAGATATAGCATTTTATTTATATAGATATTTATACATATAGATATACAGATATAGCATTTTATTTATATAGATATTTATACATATAGATATATAGATATAGCATTTTATTTATATAGATATTTATAGATATAGATATATAGATATATATTGCATTTTATTTATATAGATATTTATAGATATAGATATAGATATATATCTCGCTGCTGGCAGGACATAATTTTGTATCTCCATTTTTTTTCAGTTTTTGACCTAATTTGAAAATGTCTGTTGTTCTTTACATTGTGTGTAAAGTTTATGAAGAATGGACCAAAAGAACCAGCGTAAAATGACGTAGAAAAAATCTGGTTCCATTGACTTACATTAAAACTAGAGTATATTTTTTCCTTCTCCTGTAAAGTTACCACTTTGGAGATACGAGGTTTGGTTCCGACCACTGAGATATGATATATGTCTTTTCACGTAAATTATGTAAGAAACATATACACGCCTCTCACTCTGTGGACATCACGTGGTTTAAATGTTTAGGTTCTATGTTCTAAATACTTTTACTGAATTACTAAAAGTAATAAATACATCCTGATCTTAGGATAGAGCTTATTTTGTCCACTCATCAACAGAATATACCGCTTTATAAATAAATGGATAAATATGAGCAAACAAACATTTTACTTTTTGTATTTTAAGCAAGCAATGCTGAGCACGTTTTAATCCCATTCTCTTATAGTGTAAAGACGTCTGAGGGAACTTAGAGAGGAACAAAGAAACAGATGCTTTTTGGTGCTGTTATTTTTTTATTCACCTTTTCATAAAACACAAATCCACGTAATCCACACACACACACACACACACACACACACACACACACACACACACACACACACACACACACACACACACACACACACACACACACACACACAGCTTCTCTGGCTTTATGATCCATGATGCCTGTTATCCACATACATGGTTACCCAGAATCCTCTCTGGCTGCAGTGCCCCCAGGCTGACCCAGGGTCCGCTCAAGTGGACAGCAGGTCAAGCCTGCTATTAATCCAGACCTGCTAAAACTGACCTCCGGACACATCCTGTTGGGCTGACTCTGGACAGGAGCATAGACAAGGTCAGGACGACTAACGCTATCCCACAATTCTCCTCTCTACACACAGAAAGACTAAAGCCAAAAGATGGCAAAGCACATTTAGCTAGTTAGTAACTTAAAACAACTGAAGCTGGTGACCTTCCTGACCAACAGCCACATTATCCTTAAATACCTTAACATAGCAAAACTTTTAACACGCACACGAAGTAAATATGACCTGAAATGAATAACTGGCTCTAAATGTAGGTATTGTGATATAAACCGAGTCTGTTCTACAGTTTCTCATTAGGCTGAATGAATAACCGACTCTAAATGTAGGTATTGTGATATAAACCGAGTCTGTTCTACAGTTTCTCATTAGGCTGAATGAATAACCGACTCTAAATGTAGGTATTGTGATATAAACCGAGTCTGTTCTACAGTTTCTCATTAGGCTGAATGAATAACCGACTCTAAATGTAGGTATTGTGATATAAACCGAGTCTGTTCTACAGTTTCTCATTAGACTGAATGAATAACCGGCTCTAAATGTAGGTATTGTGATATAAACCGAGTCCGTTCTACAGTTTCTCATTAGGCTGAATGAATAACCGACTCTAAATGTAGGTATTGTGATATAAACCGAGTCTGTTCTACAGTTTCTCATTAGGCTGAATGAATAACCGACTCTAAATATAGGTATTGTGATATAAACCGAGTCTGTTCTACAGTTTCTCATTAGGCTGAATGAATAACCGACTCTAAAGGTAGGTATTGTGATATAAACCGAGTCCGTTCTACAGTTTCTCATTAGACTGAATGAATAACCGACTCTAAATGTAGGTATTGTGATATAAACCGAGTCTGTTCTACAGTTTCTCATTAGGCTGAATGAATAACCGACTCTAAATGTAGGTATTGTGATATAAACCGAGTCTGTTCTACAGTTTCTCATTAGGCTGAATGAATAACCGACTCTAAAGGTAGGTATTGTGATATAAACCGAGTCCGTTCTACAGTTTCTCATTAGGCTGAATGAATAACCGACTCTAAATGTAGGTATTGTGATATAAACCGAGTCTGTTCTACAGTTTCTCATTAGACTGAATGAATAACCGGCTCTAAATGTAGGTATTGTGATATAAACCGAGTCTGTTCTACAGTTTCTCATTAGACTGAATGAATAACCGGCTCTAAATGTAGGTATTGTGATATAAACCGAGTCCGTTCTACAGTTTCTCATTAGGCTGAATGAATAACCGACTCTAAATGTAGGTATTGTGATATAAACCGAGTCTGTTCTACAGTTTCTCATTAGACTGAATGAATAACCGGCTCTAAATGTAGGTATTGTGATATAAACCGAGTCCGTTCTACAGTTTCTCATTAGACTGAATGAATAACCGGTTCTAAATGTAGGTATTGTGATATAAACCGAGTCCGTTCTACAGTTTCTCATTAGACTGAATGAATAACCGGCTCTAAATGTAGGTATTGTGATATAAACCGAGTCCGTTCTACAGTTTCTCATTAGACTGAATGAATAACCGGTTCTAAATGTAGGTATTGTGATATAAACCGAGTCCGTTCTACAGTTTCTCATTAGACTGAATGAATAACCGGCTCTAAATGTAGGTATTGTGATATAAACCGAGTCCGTTCTACAGTTTCTCATTAGGCTGAATGAATAACCGACTCTAAATGTAGGTATTGTGATATAAACCGAGTCTGTTCTACAGTTTCTCATTAGACTGAATGAATAACCGGCTCTAAATGTAGGTATTGTGATATAAACCGAGTCCGTTCTACAGTTTCTCATTAGACTGAATGAATAACCGGTTCTAAATGTAGGTATTGTGATATAAACCGAGTCCGTTCTACAGTTTCTCATTAGGCTGAATGAATAACCGGTTCTAAATGTAGGTATTGTGATATAAACCGAGTCCGTTCTACAGTTTCTCATTAGACTGAATGAATAACCGGCTCTAAATGTAGGTATTGTGATATAAACCGAGTCCGTTCTACAGTTTCTCATTAGACTGAATGAATAACCGACTCTAAATGTAGGTATTGTGATATAAACCGAGTCTGTTCTACAGTTCCTCATTAGACTGAATGAATAACCGGCTCTAAATGTAGGTATTGTGATATAAACCGAGTCCGTTCTACAGTTTCTCATTAGACTGAATGAATAACCGACTCTAAATGTAGGTATTGTGATATAAACCGAGTCTGTTCTACAGTTTCTCATTAGGCTGAATGAATAACCGACTCTAAATGTAGGTATTGTGATATAAACCGAGTCCGTTCTACAGTTTCTCATTAGACTGAATGAATAACCGACTCTAAATGTAGGTATTGTGATATAAACCGAGTCCGTTCTACAGTTTCTCATTAGACTGAATGAATAACCGACTCTAAATGTAGGTATTGTGATATAAACCGAGTCTGTTCTACAGTTTCTCATTAGACTGAATGAATAACCGACTCTAAATGTAGGTATTGTGATATAAACCGAGTCTGTTCTACAGTTTCTCATTAGACTGAATGAATAACCGACTCTAAATGTAGGTATTGTGATATAAACCGAGTCCGTTCTACAGTTTCTCATTAGACTGAATGAATAACCGACTCTAAATGTAGGTATTGTGATATAAACCGAGTCTGTTCTACAGTTTCTCATTAGGCTGAATGAATAACCGACTCTAAATGTAGGTATTGTGATATAAACCGAGTCCGTTCTACAGTTTCTCATTAGACTGAATGAATAACCGACTCTAAATGTAGGTATTGTGATATAAACCGAGTCCGTTCTACAGTTTCTCATTAGGCTGAATGAATAACCGGCTCTAAATGTAGGTATTGTGATATAAACCGAGTCCGTTCTACAGTTTCTCATTAGACTGAATGAATAACCGACTCTAAATGTAGGTATTGTGATATAAACCGAGTCCGTTCTACAGTTTCTCATTAGACTGAATGAATAACCGGCTCTAAATGTAGGTATTGTGATATAAACCGAGTCCGTTCTACAGTTTCTCATTAGGCTGAATGAATAACCGGCTCTAAATGTAGGTATTGTGATATAAACCGAGTCTGTTCTACAGTTTCTCATTAGGCTGAATGAATAACCGGCTCTAAATGTAGGTATTGTGATATAAACCGAGTCCGTTCTACAGTTTCTCATTAGACTGAATGAATAACCGACTCTAAATGTAGGTATTGTGATATAAACCGAGTCCGTTCTACAGTTTCTCATTAGACTGAATGAATAACCGACTCTAAATGTAGGTATTGTGATATAAACCGAATCCGTTCTACAGTTTCTCATTAGACTGAATGAATAACCGACTCTAAATGTAGGTATTGTGATATAAACCGAGTCTGTTCTACAGTTTCTCATTAGGTTGTGTTCAGATTTAATATAATTTTTGATTCTCAGGTCATGATTCGATTGATTCGATTTGTATATCTTACATACAGCTTGACTCTACAGGAAGTAATGCGGTCATTTTGAGTGTAGGTGTGTTCATAGCATAAGCCCAGCCCTTCCCCACCCACTTCACTTTTTGAGAGGCTTCACATGTATGATCACTGACTGTGGTTTCCGTAAAAGCTCTGAAATCATTGCGCCTAAATTTGTTATTAAAGAACACATTTTTCTTCCTTAACGTGACGTATTTCTGAGTGAAACAGGCTACCTGCAGTCATACGCTGGCAGTCAGCAGGATCTATTAAACAACGTTACAGAACATTTTACAGAAGAAGAAAAAAAAAACGATTTGGTGAAAAAAATGTACTACAATATTCTGTTTTCTTATAGTTTTTAAAACAATTAACTGCTTAAAGCTCTAATTTTAATAATTTTTTTTTTTTTTTTTAAGACAGACAAGGCGAAGCACCAGTTAGCGGCCTAGCCTGTGAGCATCCAAGCCACTCTCGCTTTTACACTTGTACAGCAAAAGCAAGAAAATGAGATTTCAGGAAAAGACATCACATTAAATTAATCAACGTACAAGTATAAACACCTAACATTTGAGCAAGAGATGGAGTATGTGTGTGTGTATGGACCGGGTTTATACCACATTGTGAGGACCAAAACCTGTTCACACACTCATGTTATGGGGACCTCTCTTTCTTATGGGGACCAATTGCATTGGTCATTGGTCTACATAGCACCAACAACATAAAGCGTTACAACTTTTATGGTGAGGGTAAAGTTAAGGTTAGGGTTAGGCTAGCAGCAGTCCTGGTTAAGGTTTGGGTAAGTCTATAGACAATGAATGGAAGTCTATCTAATGGTCCCACAATTCACAGAAATAAGTGTGTGTGTGTGTCAAATCATCATCTGATCACAGAGCTCTCTCACTTCTGTTGACATTAACGTGGCTGTTCAGCATTAATGAGCCAAAATAACTCAATTTATTATTTACCTACCAGCCTATAAACTGAAAGTGAGAAGAAATGAGATTGTGGGCAGACATACATGGAGCGGAGGTGATCGGTGTGTTCTCTCTGATGATTGGTCAGGGGTGTTAAAGGGGAGGAGGGAAAACAAGCTACAATATTATCGGTTAGTATAAATTTCCCAGCACACAGTGATGCAACCAAACACTCATAACATTTAGAGGTGGCACAAATCACTACACTTCGATCAGAGGTTATAAAGAAACAAGAATTTTGTCTTTTGAACGATACGACAGTGGGCGGTCGAACTTAAAGTGCCAAAAAAGGTCCATTTGGATTTCAGGCGGTTTTCAAAGTGCTGTATAAGCACAGAATGAAGGCCTGTGTTTCTTGTGAGGATGGAGGGCGCAGGGAGCTACACTCCAATAAAAGTCCCTATTCTCTCACTGCCTTTATCTGTAGGCTAAAAAGCTCCTCAACTCATCAGTCACTCCACCCCCCTCCACCCCCACAGCGGCACACAGTGACAGCCAGGCCGTGCAGATAAGCCGTCTAATGACACACACACACACACACACACACACACACACACAGGGACACACACTCACCCCAGTAAAGGAAAGGAAGGGGGGGGGCAAATTTATGACCACCATGCCTGTCCCTTGGGTGAACTTAGACGATGATGATGATGGTTCTGCATTGTCAGTCAGTGTTATTTTAACCGAACGTCCTAGTCAGCAAGAACATGTACCAGTGTTGTGTGAATAAAGTCTGATACGCAGCTCATTGAAATGAGTGGATAAACTGTGCGGAAAGTGCAAATACTAAACTTTCACTCCAGAACACATTAGTGTCTAAGCAGAAAAGATGGTCCTCAATTGACACCCAATATTGCTATAGAGTTTACAGTCGTATGCAGTTTGGCCAAATGGCCAGTTCTGTTGAATATGTAATTACGTTAACACACACTCTGTACGGTTATATACACAATTACTGTTTATTTACTCAATTTGATCTACTGGGAGAAAGAAAACATCAAATATAGCCTGCATATGTAACTTTGTAGCCTGTATATTTCTTAAGTCTTAAGTTTTAAGGCCTATTCGGATGGGATTTGTTCCACATGAGGTGGAGGGTAACGGAATTATTACCAGTGTTTCTCAGTGATTACAGCCACGTCTGACTGTGCCATGTCAGTCACTTTAGCATTACGCAGTCGTATTAGGCTTATGAGCTCATGTACAATATTGTGTTCTGGAGCCAAATCATGTTCAACAAAATGTGTTTGTATTCTTAATAATTTGAAAAATGCAAAAAAAATAAAAATATTTGTGTCAGTAACTGGTTTAGTGTGTTTACATGCTCTTGGGTCAGAAAACAGATGAACTCCAGGTCTAAATGAGTCAGGCAGTAATCGGATGTCTGCTTTATAACCGGTCAATAAACTCACAGAATAATAATAATAACATAATGTAAAACTCTGTTTGGTCACAAGCAGGTTAAAAAAAAAACGTCACTTTAGCTGAAAATATGAAAATACATGGTCTGGAAGATGTAGAATATTTAAACCCTTCATTCGGTCGAGTCTGCAGTCGGTTCAGCATCGCTCCAAAAGTGCTACGCTGCATCTCGTGGGTTTTCACACATGCGCAGGCTGAGAGAACTGAAAGAAATCAGAGTGAGGGATACGTGCACCGAAATACCCCACTACTGACACAAATCAGATTTCTTAATGGGATTTAGAGACCTTAATCTGATGTAAGAAATCAGAGTGTGTGTTTACACAAGCACTTTATAATCAGATAACTGTAGAAATCTGATTATGATCAGACTAGTAAGTGCATGTGAAGTCAGACAACAAACATCAGGATTGAACCAGAACAAAAACTCTGCATCAAAAGACATCAAAAGACAAATATGATCACTTCTGTCCACCTTAAAGCCGCAGACGGCAAATTTTCCTTCAGCTCACGAAAGATGCAAACTACCAGCGTTTCACGACCTATTTACTCAAGCGTAATCAGTATCAGTCGATGCTCAGCGTCTCAGTGTCAGTAGTGGAAAAGAATAAGTGGTATCCTGCCATCTCCAGGAAGAATGGGTGCTAGTGCCTCTCAGGCCTGTGGTGAATGTGTCCTTGCTCTGGGCTGCTCTTAAAAAGACTTAGCGCTGGACTGATGGCTAAGCTTCTCCATGGTGTAATTTAGAACCCAATTTCACAGGCGGCTGCTTCTACTGCAGTGAGTGAGTGAGTGAGTGAGTGAGAGAGAGAGAGAGAGAGAGAGAGAGAGAGAAGGTTCGAGATAAAAATAAAAAAAAAGTAACACATCCCAAGCTTAGCCTCGGAGAGCTCCGACTCGTCACTCTCTCGCTGTCTCTCCATTAACTATTAATTACTAAAACAAGGTTCGGTCCCCACCTGGCACGGCTTTGGGGGAAATACATAACCAGCAGAGCAGAGATGATGAGCAGGAATGTAATAATCACAAACAGTGATGACTTGGCTTGTCTCATCTCCATACACACACACACACACACACACACACACACACACACACACACACACACACACACAGAAACGTTCCTATAGTGTATTACAGTCTGTCAGAGCGACTGTGTGGATCATATGAACATTATAGAGCTTTTTAAATGAAACAGTAGAAGCCGTATCGCCCCCTACGCTTCCTGTAGTGTATTACAGTCTGTCAGAGCGACTGTGTGGATCATATGAACATTATAGAGCTTTTTAAATGAAACAGTAGAAGCCGTATCGCCCCCTACGCTTCCTGTAGTGTATTACAGTCTGTCAGAGCGACTGTGTGGATCGTATGAACATTATAGAGCTTTTTAAATGAAACAGTAGAAGCCGTATCGCCCCCTACGCTTCCTGTAGTGTATTACAGTCTGTCAGAGTGACTGTGTGGATCATATGAACATTATAGAGCTTTTTAAATGAAACAGTAGAAGCCGTATCGCCCCCTACGCTTCCTGTAGTGTATTACAGTCTGTCAGAGCGACTGTGTGGATCATATGAACATTATAGAGCTTTTTAAATGAAACAGTGGAAGCCGTATCGCCCCCTACGCTTCCTGTAGTGTATTACAGTCTGTCAGAGTGACTCTGTAAACATATGAACATTGTATAGGATTGTTAGCAAAACAACACGTCAACAATAAAAATACAGGCTGGCATATATCCTAACATTTAGCTGCAGCTCACTATCAAGTCAAAAGGCACATCAGCAAATGCTTGAACTGCTGGTATAGCATTCCAGAGTGCTGCAAAAGAACAGTTCAAAAATGATTAAATTATGCAGAAGCTGAAAGATTAATCAAAGCACAGTTGGTTTAAAAAATGTCAAACTTCTGGAAAGACAAAGCAATAACTTTGAGACCCACCAGAGATTAGTGGCTGTAAAAAAAGCAAAAACAACACTCAAATAACAACTTTAGACAGGAAATCTATGAAGGCAAGAAAAAGAGCAAAGTGTTTAAAGCAGAGAAATTACATTTAAAAACGACTACCGTATAGCAGTTATGCTACTATCATGGACAGATTGCAAGGATGAAAGTGCAGAAAGTGTAAAAAGCCAATAAGATTTTGCCCATTTATCTGCACAGAGCCTGCACAGCGCAGTGAGGCTGTGGAACGTTTACTACACCTAAAGCTGATCTTTAACCCTGAAGGGAAACCTGAAGAAATGACATCTTTCTTTAAATGTCTGTTCCAGGCTGAAGCTTTTTTTGTGAACTCTGCGTGATTAAATGGTTCTCTGCATCATGAAAAGGTTCTTCAGATTGACGGAGAATGAGCTGCAGTCGGTTCTGTACAGAGCCTTTGCAAAACTGGGTTCTAAATAGCACCAAATAGGTTTCGCTATTGTTATGATTTCAAGCTCATCACAGCAGAAGAACCCTATTTGGATGCAATACAGACCCCTTTTCAAAGAGCACCGACATCTACAGCACCTTTTCCATCACTCTCAAGAACCATTTCATCATGCAAGGAGTTCTTTGAGTGTTCATCGTTCTATATACAACCATTTTCTTTCCTAAAGAACCCTTGAAGAACCGTCTTTTGTAAGTATGTACTTCTGGCTGGATTTCTTTAAAAACAGATACTGTACAGGACAAGTAAAACAAGTAGATTATTAACTTGAAATACAGTTCAATACTCCAAAAAAATTATTGTCCAAAAGAAATGAAGGTACAGCTGACTGGGCTGGAACGTGTGATCGGTCCGAGTTCACATGTGAAGCTCCGTCTGGGCCTCGTCCAGCAGAGCTGAGTGAAAGCTGCTAATGAAATGCTAATGAAAATTGGACAGCAGCACTCAAGCCTGTTAAATCAATTAGTCCATTACCACACACGTACACAGACAGGCTGCTTTATGCACTGATGCCTCTCAATCACAAGACTGAGAAGAAAACAATAGTATAATACATTAAAAATGTGTGTAGCAATAAAAGCGCATGAGGTAGAAATAGCGTAGAGTTAATATCAGCATTAGAATAAAAAAGCTGTTTTATATCTTCGTGCCTGAAAAACACTCGTGGCAGGCTGCTACAAACATTCAACATGTGAGCTGAGATGAAACAAACAGCTTATGAGCTGCTAAAGACAAAATCAGTAACAATAAACAGTGAACGGAGGTCGAGCTTCTGCCTGCTGGACACACATGGAGCTCAACTTTGGTTTAGAGCATTAGCCCATCATAGTAAACTCTGGTTTGGAAACTTTAACTGCGGCCCCATTTTTGCATGTAACGTCATACCCAAAGTAAAGGGGGCGCCGTTCCCACATGCCTTCATCTTACCTCATGTCTCATTTTGAAAGGTGACACATTCACATTAGTGACAGAGAGTAACAGTCTAGAATGGAGGAGTTTATTTATTATTATTATTATTATTATTATTATTATTATTATTATTATGATTTCCTCCTGAATCATCTAAACTGATCTCTGACTCTTGACGTGTTATCAGACCACTTGTGTTGGATTATGATGTCTCTGTGAAGAGAGGTGGGCCAATGTGACCACAAAACGGAATTTATCCATCCATCCATCCATCCATCCATCCATCCATCCATCCATCCATCCATCCATCCATCCAGAACATACAGACCAAAGGAAATTCAGCATTTCAGATCTGAGACGGTGCACAGTTACCTACTAGATGGAAAAAGAAGGTTCAGTAGACTCATCAAAATGAATCGAACTGCTTCACTTGGTTCTCAACTGCACAAACTCAAGCCATTCAGCCTGATGGTGCTTTACAACACGGTACTGTAGTGAGTTTACTGATAAACACGGAAAACAGCGCTGCTGCGGCCCAGAGCAGCCATGTTGGCTCTGAACACCTGCATCAGCACCAATCCGCTCAATTACAGCACAACACCATCAGCTGGAATCCCCACGGCAGCTCTCTCTCCCACACACACACTCAAACACTCGCACACACACACAAAACAATTATAAACGCTTCAATAAACACTTCAGAGGGGCCGCGGCAGACATGCACACACAGTGTACACTCCAGGGTATATAACTACTCACACACACACACACACACACACACACACACACGGCACTCAACATTCAGATTTTTTTCATAATACGGAATAAAAAAAATATGCTCCAACAATTTCACTCTTCAAGCTCCAAACACAAATATATATGGCTGTAGCTATGATGATGAGGTTGAACGAGCTTTACAGAAATCTCGTAAAGAACTTATTCAGCCTAACGAGAAGCTGTAGAACGGACTCGGTTTATATCACAATACCTACATTTAGAGCCGGTTATTCATTCAGCCTAATGAGAAACTGTAGAACGGACTCGGTTTATATCACAAAACCTACATTTAGAGTCGGTTATTCATTCAGCCTAATGAGAAACTGTAGAACAGACTCGGTTTATATCACAAAACCTACATTTAGAGTCGGTTATTCATTCAGCCTAATGAGAAACTGTAGAACGGACTCGGTTTATATCACAAAACCTACATTTAGAGTCGGTTATTCATTCAGTCTAATGAGAAACTGTAGAACGGACTCGGTTTATATCACAAAACCTACATTTAGAGTCGGTTATTCATTCAGCCTAATGAGAAACTGTAGAACGGACTCGGTTTATATCACAATACCTACATTTAGAGCCGGTTATTCATTCAGTCTAATGAGAAACTGTAGAACAGACTCGGTTTATATCACAAAACCTACATTTAGAGTCGGTTATTCATTCAGCCTAATGAGAAACTGTAGAACGGACTCGGTTTATATCACAATACCTACATTTAGAGTCTGTTATTCATTCAGTCTAATGAGAAACTGTAGAACAGACTCGGTTTATATCACAATACCTACATTTAGAGTCGGTTATTCATTCAGCCTAATGAGAAACTGTAGAACGGACTCGGTTTATATCACAAAACCTACATTTAGAGTCGGTTATTCATTCAGCCTAATGAGAAACTGTAGAACGGACTCGGTTTATATCACAATACCTACATTTAGAGTCGGTTATTCATTCAGTCTAATGAGAAACTGTAGAACGGACTCGGTTTATATCACAAAACCTACATTTAGAGTCGGTTATTCATTCAGCCTAATGAGAAACTGTAGAACGGACTCGGTTTATATCACAATACCTACATTTAGAGTCGGTTATTCATTCAGTCTAATGAGAAACTGTAGAACGGACTCGGTTTATATCACAAAACCTACATTTAGAGTCGGTTATTCATTCAGCCTAATGAGAAACTGTAGAACGGACTCGGTTTATATCACAATACCTACATTTAGAGCCGGTTATTCATTCAGCCTAATGAGAAACTGTAGAACGGACTCGGTTTATATCACAATACCTACATTTAGAGTCGGTTATTCATTCAGTCTAATGAGAAACTGTAGAACGGACTCGGTTTATATCACAATACCTACATTTAGAGTCGGTTATTCATTCAGTCTAATGAGAAACTGTAGAACGGACTCGGTTTATATCACAATACCTACATTTAGAGTCGGTTATTCATTCAGCCTAATGAGAAACTGTAGAACGGACTCGGTTTATATCACAATACCTACATTTAGAGCCGGTTATTCATTCAGCCTAATGAGAAACTGTAGAACGGACTCGGTTTATATCACAATACCTACATTTAGAGCCGGTTATTCATTCAGTCTAATGAGAAACTGTAGAACGGACTCGGTTTATATCACAATACCTACATTTAGAGTCGGTTATTCATTCAGTCTAATGAGAAACTGTAGAACAGACTCGGTTTATATCACAATACCTACATTTAGAGTCGGTTATTCATTCAGTCTAATGAGAAACTGTAGAACGGACTCGGTTTATATCACAATACCTACATTTAGAGTCGGTTATTCATTCAGCCTAATGAGAAACTGTAGAACAGACTCGGTTTATATCACAATACCTACATTTAGAGCCGGTTATTCATTCAGCCTAATGAGAAACTGTAGAACAGACTCGGTTTATATCACAATACCTACATTTAGAGTCGGTTATTCATTCAGTCTAATGAGAAACTGTAGAACGGACTCGGTTTATATCACAATACCTACATTTAGAGCCGGTTATTCATTCAGTCTAATGAGAAACTGTAGAACAGACTCGGTTTATATCACAATACCTACATTTAGAGTCGGTTATTCATTCAGTCTAATGAGAAACTGTAGAACAGACTCGGTTTATATCACAATACCTACATTTAGAGTCAGTTATTCATTCAGTCTAATGAGAAACTATAGAACAGACTCGGTTTATATCACAATACCTACATTTAGAGCCGGTTATTCATTCAGTCTAATGAGAAACTGTAGAACAGACTCGGTTTATATCACAATACCTACATTTAGAGTCGGTTATTCATTCAGCTTAATGAGAAACTGTAGAACGGACTCGGTTTATATCACAATACCTACATTTAGAGTCGGTTATTCATTCAGCCTAATGAGAAACTGTAGAACGGACTCGGTTTATATCACAATACCTACATTTAGAGCCGGTTATTCATTCAGCCTAACGAGAAACTGTAGATCTTGGCCTAAAGGGCTCATTTAATGGAATATATAACGTTAAAATAATGGAATTTGTAGTATGTAAAAACTGCTTAAGGTTCTAAACATGCTTTTTACTTCCACGTCCTCTTATACAAAACTAGGCTGCAAAAACAGCCCATTTAAAATCAATTTTGTGACTTCATGAAAACAAACATATTTATATATACCCACCTATTCAGCCTCTGACAACCTGCTTTTTGAATTAGGCACAAAATAAGGCAGCCAATCAGAAGACAGATCATTTAGATATATCAGCCTAAGCACAGGAACAAAAACTATGTTTAGTTTAATGACCATGTAAAAACAAAAATAAAGTAATACTTGTGGTTCTATCTAGAACCTTTCTGAAAAGGGTTCTTTCTATTGTACTGACATCAAGCCTGTAACAACATAAGAGCCCCTTCTGTTGCTATATAGAATAAAAATTTCAGCGTTTAATGTAATTCGAATGGTTCTTTAAGCGATTACGGAATTTATATGGAACTTTCCTAAAGAACCATCTTTAAGAGAATGAGAAAAACAGGATGTGGGCCCTTTATAAAGTCCACTCAGCTCAGAGTTCAGCATGATTGATAAGATCAGCGCTGGAGTTAGTGTGTGTAATGGGTTCAGTGGCTCATTTAGTGGAGAGATGTAAGCGTAAATGGACAAAGCCCCAAGTGAATGTGTTTATAAGGACACTGCAGAAAGCAGGGGGAGGGAAAAAAGCAGCTTGGCCCAGTCTGGCATGGGTGGGGCCTAATTTGCATATGAATGCATATGAGGAGGAAATGTAGCATATCATGAGAGTATTCAAATGAGACAAGCTCCGCGTTTCCACGGTTTGTTCAGATGGACAATGGAAGGCTGAGAGGCGCATTGTGGGCTGATGGGTAATCCAGGTAAGCTCCGAGACGGCCAGGAAACGGGCACGGATAACACGCTGCATCAGGGGAATACATAACAGCCGGAGGGAAATAAATGAGCAGCAGGAAATGAGTCGAGAACCCACAATCCTGCTCTGTTCAAATGTCAGGGGTTTTTCTGTTCAGTTCAATTGCGTCTAAAGGATCCTCTCTGCAGTGAAAACACGGCCCGACGCGCTTAGAGAAGAATTTTAAGAAGTCTGTGCGCATGCTTGTACAAAGCATGAGTGAAAGTGAAGTGTGTGTGTGTGTGTGTGTGTGTGTGTGTGTGTGTGTGTATGTAGACTGAGTGACTGATTACTGCTGTCCACTCTCAGGCAGGTAAGACCGCTATCAGCAGGTAATGAGGTCTAAGATGAGAATCTGCCATTAATTCAACCACACACACACACACACACACACACACACACACGCTCATACACACACACACACACACACACACACACACACACACCCCAAAAAGATTACTTTTAAATGAGCAAAACCCCAAGCACTACTTGACGCATCATTTAAAGAATATTTTAGCGTTTGTTTCATTCTGTTCTACCCATGTCTGCAAAACCCTGAAGCTCCTCAATATACATGATCATATGTTACGTCATAGGGACCATATGGACTGTAAATCCAATGATGGCAAAATAGACCTCCCCCATTTCTGTTTTGCCTGTAAAGTCGGTAATGAGCTCCCAGAAAAAAATTTAACTACTACTAAAAAAAAAGTAGCTGTAAATAAGTGTGAAGTTAAAACCTTAAAACCTACCTGGTTTTATATGAAGTGCATTAGCCAGTTATGTTACATTATTTATCACTACTTTGGATCGAGTAGCGCGGCAGTGGAGAAGAGCAGGTTATATTCCCTGTCAGAAAAGACTTTCTGTAAAGCTGTAGGTATTGTGATATAAACCGAGTCCGTTCTACAGTTTCTCATTAGACTGAATGAATAACCGACTCTAAATGTAGGTATTGTGATATAAACCGAGTCCGTTCTACAGTTTCTCATTAGGCTGAATGAATAACCGACTCTAAATGTAGGTATTGTGATATAAACCGAGTCCGTTCTACAGTTTCTCATTAGACTGAATGAATAACCGACTCTAAATGTAGGTATTGTGATATAAACCGAGTCCGTTCTACAGTTTCTCATTAGACTGAATGAATAACCGACTCTAAATGTAGGTATTGTGATATAAACCGAGTCTGTTCTACAGTTTCTCATTAGGCTGAATGAATAACCGGCTCTAAATGTAGGTATTGTGATATAAACCGAGTCCGTTCTACAGTTTCTCATTAGGCTGAATGAATAACCGACTCTAAATGTAGGTATTGTGATATAAACCGAGTCCGTTCTACAGTTTCTCATTAGACTGAATGAATAACCGACTCTAAATGTAGGTATTGTGATATAAACCGAGTCCGTTCTACAGTTTCTCATTAGACTGAATGAATAACCGACTCTAAATGTAGGTATTGTGATATAAACCGAGTCTGTTCTACAGTTTCTCATTAGGCTGAATGAATAACCGACTCTAAATGTAGGTATTGTGATATAAACCGAGTCTGTTCTACAGTTTCTCATTAGACTGAATGAATAACCGGCTCTAAATGTAGGTATTGTGATATAAACCGAGTCTGTTCTACAGTTTCTCATTAAACTGAATGAATAACCGACTCTAAATGTAGGTATTGTGATATAAACCGAGTCTGTTCTACAGTTTCTCATTAGGCTGAATGAATAACCGGCTCTAAATGTAGGTATTGTGATATAAACTGAGTCTGTTCTACAGTTTCTCATTAGGCTGAATGAATAACCGGCTCTTAATGTAGGTATTGTGATATAAACCGAGTCTGTTCTACAGTTTCTCATTAGACAGAATGAATAACCGACTCTAAATGTAGGTATTGTGATATAAACCGAGTCCGTTCTACAGTTTCTCATTAGGCTGAATGAATAACCGGCTCTAAATGTAGGTATTGTGATATAAACCGAGTCCGTTCTACAGTTTCTCATTAGGCTGAATGAATAACCGGCTCTAAATGTAGGTATTGTGATATAAACCGAGTCCGTTCTACAGTTTCTCATTAGACTGAATGAATAACTCGCTCTAAATGTAGGTATTGTCATATAAACCGAGTCTGTTCTACAGTTTCTCATTAGACTGAATGAATAACCGGCTCTAAATGTAGGTATTGTGATATAAACCGAGTCTGTTCTACAGTTTCTCTTTAGGCTGAATGAATAACCGGCTCTAAATGTAGGTATTGTGATATAAACCGAGTCCGTTCTACAGTTTCTCTTTAGGCTGAATGAATAACCGGCTCTAAATGTAGGTATTGTGATATAAACCGAGTCCGTTCTACAGTTTCTCATTAGACTGAATGAATAACCGACTCTAAATGTAGGTATTGTGATATAAACCGAGTCCGTTCTACAGTTTCTCATTAGGCTGAATGAATAACCGACTCTAAATGTAGGTATTGTGATATAAACCGAGTCCGTTCTACAGTTTCTCATTAGACTGAATGAATAACCGACTCTAAATGTAGGTATTGTGATATAAACCGAGTCCGTTCTACAGTTTCTCATTAGACTGAATGAATAACCGACTCTAAATGTAGGTATTGTGATATAAACCGAGTCCGTTCTACAGTTTCTCATTAGACTGAATGAATAACTGACTCTAAATGTAGGTATTGTGATATAAACCGAGTCTGTTCTACAGTTTCTCATTAGGCTGAATGAATAACCGACTCTAAATGTAGGTATTGTGATATAAACCGAGTCCGTTCTACAGTTTCTCATTAGGCTGAATGAATAACCGACTCTAAATGTAGGTATTGTGATATAAACCGAGTCTGTTCTACAGTTTCTCATTAGACTGAATGAATAACCGGCTCTAAATGTAGGTATTGTGATATAAACCGAGTCTGTTCTACAGTTTCTCATTAGACTGAATGAATAACCGACTCTAAATGTAGGTATTGTGATATAAACCGAGTCCGTTCTACAGTTTCTCATTAGGCTGAATGAATAACCGACTCTAAATGTAGGTATTGTGATATAAACCGAGTCTGTTCTACAGTTTCTCATTAGGCTGAATGAATAACCGACTCTAAATGTAGGTATTGTGATATAAACCGAGTCCGTTCTACAGTTTCTCATTAGGCTGAATGAATAACCGACTCTAAATGTAGGTATTGTGATATAAACCGAGTCCGTTCTACAGTTTCTTATTAGACTGAATGAATAACCGACTCTAAATGTAGGTATTGTGATATAAACCGAGTCTGTTCTACAGTTTCTCATTAGGCTGAATGAATAACCGACTCTAAATGTAGGTATTGTGATATAAACCGAGTCTGTTCTACAGTTTCTCATTAGGCTGAATGAATAACTGACTCTAAATGTAGGTATTGTGATATAAACCGAGTCTGTTCTACAGTTTCTCATTAGGCTGAATGAATAACCGGCTCTAAATGTAGGTATTGTGATATAAACCGAGTCCGTTCTACAGTTTCTCATTAGACTGAATGAATAACCAGCTCTAAATGTAGGTATTGTGATATAAACCGAGTCTGTTCTACAGTTTCTCATTAGGCTGAATGAATAACTGACTCTAAATGTAGGTATTGTGATATAAACCGAGTCTGTTCTACAGTTTCTCATTAGGCTGAATGAATAACCGGCTCTAAATGTAGGTATTGTGATATAAACCGAGTCCGTTCTACAGTTTCTCATTAGACTGAATGAATAACTCGCTCTAAATGTAGGTATTGTCATATAAACCGAGTCTGTTCTACAGTTTCTCATTAGACTGAATGAATAACCGGCTCTAAATGTAGGTATTGTGATATAAACCGAGTCTGTTCTACAGTTTCTCTTTAGGCTGAATGAATAACCGGCTCTAAATGTAGGTATTGTGATATAAACCGAGTCCGTTCTACAGTTTCTCATTAGACTGAATGAATAACCGACTCTAAATGTAGGTATTGTGATATAAACCGAGTCCGTTCTACAGTTTCTCATTAGGCTGAATGAATAACCGACTCTAAATGTAGGTATTGTGATATAAACCGAGTCCGTTCTACAGTTTCTCATTAGACTGAATGAATAACCGACTCTAAATGTAGGTATTGTGATATAAACCGAGTCCGTTCTACAGTTTCTCATTAGACTGAATGAATAACTGACTCTAAATGTAGGTATTGTGATATAAACCGAGTCTGTTCTACAGTTTCTCATTAGGCTGAATGAATAACCGACTCTAAATGTAGGTATTGTGATATAAACCGAGTCCGTTCTACAGTTTCTCATTAGACTGAATGAATAACCGACTCTAAATGTAGGTATTGTGATATAAACCGAGTCCGTTCTACAGTTTCTCATTAGACTGAATGAATAACCGACTCTAAATGTAGGTATTGTGATATAAACCGAGTCCGTTCTACAGTTTCTCATTAGACTGAATGAATAACCGACTCTAAATGTAGGTATTGTGATATAAACCGAGTCCGTTCTACAGTTTCTCATTAGACTGAATGAATAACTGACTCTAAATGTAGGTATTGTGATATAAACCGAGTCTGTTCTACAGTTTCTCATTAGGCTGAATGAATAACCGACTCTAAATGTAGGTATTGTGATATAAACCGAGTCTGTCCTACAGTTTCTCATTAGACTGAATGAATAACTGACTCTAAATGTAGGTATTGTGATATAAACCGAGTCTGTCCTACAGTTTCTCATTAGGCTGAATGAATAACCGACTCTAAATGTAGGTATTGTGATATAAACCGAGTCTGTCCTACAGTTTCTCTTTAGGCTGAATGGGATTTTTATCAGCATTCTGCTGTGAATGAACACATTTGTGAGTGCAGGGTAATTAAAGCGATGATTAATCAAATGTTGCACAGCAAAAAGTCAAATTTGGAGCCTTTAGTTTTCACAATTTCAATTTACATATGAGTATATGAATTTATATCTTTATGTTCTAGATGTTCAGGCCTTTAATCAGCTAGAATGTTTAAAGCTGGAACTTCATAATTTTTCAATTAACATACATGGCATTTCTATTCACAATAAACCGTATGTAGATGACTGCAGGTCTTATCAGAGCAGAAACAGAGTAATCTATCAAGGCTGGTAAAGCCATTTCACTTGTCTTTGTTCAGCTGAGAGTGCTAAACATGGCATTGTGTCCTGACAGTAAACCCTGAGATAAGTGCGTCCCATTGCACATAATGTTTACTGGTACTTTCAGTGGAAGGGTTTGTATTGTTAGACTGAGACTGACCCAATCAGACTATAGGGCATTTAGAACAATAAGTTCTTGCAGTTGGTTTGTTGTACCTTCAATGATGGAAAGCCCAAGCCCTACAGGAAAGGGTCATCTGAATTTCTTTTCTTTAATACAGCCACATCACTTTCCTTTCTTTAAAGGGGCCCTATTGCACTTTTCCAGTTTTTCTCTTTCCTTTAGTGTATTGTGTTTGTGCATGTAAACGTTCTGCAAAGACCCAAAGCTCTGCTTCCTTTTCTCAGTGACCTGAAACACCTCGTTGGAATTCCCGCCCTTTTCCTTTATTAAAAGATTATTTAATTTCATATCACAGTCCTTACTGCCCGCCTACCGGTGAGCTCAGCTCCCTCACACAGCGCACAGTGGCTACTGGAGGAGGAAGAGTGTGTTCAGTGTTGTAGTGTGTGGAGAAGACAACGACTGGACTTTCCGGATCCACTCTGGATCAAAGTGATCCGGCAGAACCGGCACTGCTGGGGAAACAGCCACAGCAGTTTACAGCTGCTCAGGAGAGAGGGGTCTGTCTGCAGACTGCAGGACAGGGGCGGAACGTGGAGGGGCAGAACCGCTCTGGAGGCTGACGGATCAGAACAGAGTGGGCGAGCCGACCAATCAGAGCACACTGGGCTTATCCGGATGCAGGGCTTAAAGACACAGGAGCATGTCAGGAACACTGACAATGAGAATAATGTTTCACAGCTTTCTCTTACGCTACTTTAAGGGACAGTTTTGCGAATAAGTTCGGTGTCTGAAGTTCGCTTCTTTAGTTTTACCACTGGAGCTACAAGACTAATGTAGCTAACAAGTAATGGAAGCTCATACCCCACCAGTTAGCAGTGAGATGACTGCATGACTCGAACACAGACTGTGTGGAGATGATCGGTATCTCCAACAGCCTTGATTATATGGGTTCGGACACTGTATGACTCACTGTTACCTATAAACGTGGACTAAAGTATGTGAGGATCCACGCTTTAAAAAGACGGTTCTTCAAGGGTTCTTAGCAAAGGCAAACTAGAACTATTTCATGCTTAAATGGTTCTTTGCATGGTGAAATGGTTCTTCAGACTGATGGATGAGTGTTCTAATTGGTTTTATACAGCATCACAAAGGGTTGTTCTGTTGTTATAAGCTTCACATATATAAATATCTGAACCACACAGGACCACAAACAACACATTCTGCATCAATCTGTTAAGCCATTTCACCATGAAAACGGTCTAAATGGAACAGCTGTCTTTACTAAAGAACCCGTGAAGAACCATCATTTTAAAAGTGTGTAAGATAATGTACTTTGGTCCATAGATGTACAGGTAACAGTACCTGATAGCGCTAGAAATCCCAATTATAATCAGCACCAAACTAAAGAAGGAAGCAAACACTACACGTGTCCGGCCTGACTGACTACCTGTGGGATAAAGAGGGACAAAAATGATCACTTTCACAGCAAATCTGAGGTGTTTTGGCAGTAATATTTCTATTCTCTCTAGAATAGAAGCAGAACATTTGTACTTTACATTAAGAAGAGGAACAAGCCTATAAAAGCTACAGCCTTCTATTTTGGCCCACTTATTACTGACTTGATCGCGTCTCTCGGTGGGCATTTTATGTCCTTTTCTGTAATGCCCAATTTGGTACAATCTGTTCCTTCAATGTTTTACAGTACTCTGCAGTACTGTGGATTCATCTGTGCCTCAGGACTCTTAGTCTAGAAAAAAGAAATCAGGACCTGAGTTGTTATTTCAAAGCACAACACACACAGCTTTAACTTCAAATCCCACTTCAGCCCCCAACCCTACCACTTTGTCCTACCCCTCCACTGTGGGCGTTCACGTTTAGGGGTAGGGCGTCCCGATTCTTGTCGAGACAGAGGGGTAGGGCGAGGTGTTTGGGCTGCATGGCCCTCCAAACGGAGGTTTCTCAGAGATTCACTCCAGAGTGTTATGAGGAAAAAACAGAAAAACTGGCAAGACGGCTGCACAAGCAACCAAAGAAACCACAAATGTGAGAATTCTCTCTGTTAAAAATGACAAACACCATCATATTATCTGAGTTCCATGCCATTTCACTGTATTATGGTCCTTTTCTTCATAATAAGCATTAAAATAAGTTAGGGGTAGCTGATGTCTCGGTCTCCGGCATCAGAACTGCTGCATCATTTCAGGTGGAAAGGGGGGATTTGAACAAGAGGCTGGCGAATATCTGACATCAGCTAGCTAGCTAAATTTCCCGTTCCACCTTAAATGGTGCAGGAGTTCTGATGCCTGAAGCACTAGAATGTAATTGCTGCTCTATTTAAGGTGGAACAGGTGAATTTCAACAAGAACCTGGAGAATATCGGACTTCAGCTTCATATCACTGAAGAATTAGGGGGTGGGCGATAATAAATAACTGCCCCTCTTTGAAGTCATATGATGTCATAAATGTGACTAAAGCCCAGCAGTGAGGAGCTGAACTCTGCTGTCCCTGCAGACGGGCAGGGTCGCCTACAGAGCGGCGCTAGTAGCTGTTAATGAAGTGATGCTCTTTTTATTTGATGGTCCCATTTTGTAGGGATGAAAAGGGACAGGGCCCATGATTGTTAGGCAAGTAAAGGCATTTCCTACTATTTCACTTGGCATTTACTTATTCACTTATGTTTACAAGCAAATTGTAGTTACAACTGGAGACATTTCCTCAAATTGAAGCATTTCTAATAATGCAAAGAATAAACAAAGGAAGACCCAGCTTTTAATTTCATGTTACATTGTTGCAAACTAACAAAGAAAGTGTGCTAATTTTCTAAAGAACATTTTGAAAACCTGTGAGGTCCAAACTGTTCAAGCAATACAAATACCATATGAAATTAAAGCAATTCCAGCCACGTTCCCAATAACTGCAGCCCTTCTATGAAGTGCATTCATATGTGTAAGTTTCAATGCTGCTCTAAGAAGAGCTTCAACTCTTGACCTCATCACCAGTTAAACACAATTTACATTATAAGAAATATGAAGTTTATCCCTCTCTGGTCTGAGGTCATTCTCTCTTGACTTGTGCAGATCTATTCATTCCCTTGATTCCGTCATAGAACATGATCCTCATATGTTTCGCATCAAAATGCCTCGTTATCTTCATCACTACTTTCCAAAACTTCAGCTTCAGCAGCTGGAAACTCTCAGTACACCGTGTCACATGAGTCTCCAATGCGGAATGATGGACGTGTATCTCAGCCCCTCTTCACAGCCTCATAACTCCAGCTGTGAGTCACATATGATCTCATGATAACATGGAATGGAAAGGGCGACTCTACAGATTCAGGAAATGATTGAACTGGATTTCTGCGCTGGATCATCACAAAGATACAGAACCAGATGTAGAAACAGAGAAAGTGACAATGTCAAGTTTGTCATGTTAAATTTTAATTATAAAATGTATTTATTCAATTCAAAGTGCATCACTAAAGTCTCTAGTACACATAAATAACAGAATGTCTTTCACATGCTGCACCGTAAGCCTGTCAAATATTTTTAAATAAAAGTAGAAAGGAAAACTGAAGCTAATCAAGAAAATCACAACGTATATGAGAAAAGAGGACCGAATCTGACCAAAGCCTTCAAAATTGTCCAGATAAATTTCAAGCTCTACCCTCCAGTTTACACACACCTGTTGGCTCCTCCCACTAGGGGACACTAGCCCTCAACATGATGGATCACACAGAGACAGCCTTTCTTCTGCCTCAGCCTAAATCAGGTCCACTCCCTCCCTCTTTCCATCCGCTTATCTGCTGCTGTCCTTCATCCTTTTCTACTGTCTTCCTCTGTAATTTACCCATCAAAAGTTTGAAGACAGCTAGCAAAGTCAATGAATAAACAACAAGACTGAACCCAAAGGCTGCACATACACCCAACACTGCCTGTCCGAATTCTTGGGACACTTAGATTTTAAAACATTTTAAATCCAAATGATCATGTTTTCTTTGACTGTATGAAACAACCGACCACATCAGGAAAAATAGGTCTATTAAGAGAAAAACATCCCATGTAAAAAAGCATGTGGGATGCGGGAGGGGGCGGCTGATTTCAGGATTAAAACTGTTAAAAACAGCAATAAAATGTTCTAAATTTCATCATATTTTGAGTGTAGTAAAGATCAATGCATGCTTGTTCTGGAGTGGAGTTCTATTTGTATTTATATGTATTTTTAGATTTAAAAAAATTAACAGCTGCACTGTCTAAAGCCGGGGATGCACTACACAAGATCTGCCCCATTTCAGCCCTGATTCTCAGTCTGGCTGAGTCTAAGCTGGCCGGCTCTTGTCTGCAGATTTGGGTCAGTCGGAGTCGATGGGGTGCAGATTTTTCCCCAATCGTTTTTCAGACAAGTCAGAGTTTATCAAAGTTTGGTTTTTTCCCCCAAACAGACTCGAAATCTTGTGTAAACCAATCAGCGACTCAATCTGAACAGACTCCTGCAACAGCCAATGAAAACAGAGCTGAAAAGAAGAAAATACAGCATGTAAACAAAGAAATATGGAGCCAAGTCACTCACGTGGAGAGAAGCTTTATAATGAGCTGAGTTTGTCCGTTTAAAACTCTAAAAAATACCTCACTGATCACATTTTTACATCCACGATCCTCATTTAAACATGTTTACCCGCCGCTTCTTTACTGTGTCAGCGCAAACGGCAGAGAAAACAGCAGCAGCTCCACATTTATTCATCTGGGTCTCCAATAACAGGAGAACGTAAGAGTTTGCGCGAGTTGCTGCGAGTTCAGTGAGCGCTGTTCAGCTCAGCCACACCTTAAAAGTCGAGTCCCTAATTGTCCCCGATTTCTGACTCACCCAGAAAGTTGCAGTGATTGAATTCAGGTCGTCACAACACCAGAAACCTGATTTGAGTATCGATATCAAGTGATTCATCACAGTCGACGCCAAATGATACGACATATTTACTACGTTATATTTACAGCGCAGTTAATGGGCCCGTTTTATCCTTTTAAAACCAACAGAACCTCAACTGCAAGCAAAATACAAAGTTAACCTGGGGCTCGCTTATTTAAATAAACTAAAAGTACAGCGAGATTGGGCTACGTTCACACAGCAGGTAAATGTGTCCCAAATCTATTTTTCTCACCAAATCTGATTTGTTTGTTCTTTGCTGAATGACATTAGTCATTAGATCAGATTCTTTAAACTTGGGTTTCAGACTGTAACTGTTCTTTGACACTGCAGCCTCAGTCTCCTCCAGCCGCGTTCAGCCAATACTGAGTGGATTGGATGAGTGTCTTCTAATTTTTTTGTACAGAAACAACAGCCCAGATGTTTGTGAGGTCTCATAAGCACAAAACTAGGACGAATGTGGAGCTGGACTGATGTAAAAGTTGCATGAATTCAGACGAAGTCGCAGCGCTGCATACGCATCAGATTTCAGTACCACATTAGAAAGCATCTCGAATCAGAACTGAAACGTCAGATTCTGTATTTTTGCTGTACACACACACACACACACACACACACGAAGAAACAGATCAGATTTGGGCCATTTTACCTGCTGTGTGAACAAGGCCTCATTGCCCAAACCGGAAAATCTGAACACAGAATATGTAAAACGCACTTCACTGATAAAGAATGGAACGTGCAGTCGTTTGCACTAAAACAGCTGTTTGGGTAAAACAGAAACGTGAAATTACACCGAGGAATATTCTGATCATTTTCTGAATAAAGAGAATAGAACGCAGAAAAGTTAACACCTGCCACTGACAGTGATCGCTATACGGTTGCAATGGCTTCTACCATTTGAACACTTGGCCCACAGTCTGCAAAGAAGGGTCAGGTTTCCACAGCGGACTCGAAAGTCTTCTGGCTCGTCGGACACTTTATGCACAGTCCATCAAACGCACATGAATTCAGTGACCAGCAAGTTGCACTTGGACAGAACCAAGAATCACTCATTCAGGATGTTGCAACAAGCGTGTTTACTGCCTGTGTTTTCTGCGCGTATGTAGCCTCTGCCTGTGTTTTCTGCGCGTATGTAGCCTCTGCCTGTGTTTTCTGCGCGTATGTAGCCTCTGCCTGTGTTTTCTGCGCGTATGTAGCCTCTGTCTGTGTTTTCTGCGCGTATGTAGCCTCTGCCTGTGTTTTCTGCGCGTATGTAGCCTCTGTCTGTGTTTTCTGCGCGTATGTAGCCTCTGCCTGTGTTTTCTGCGCGTATGTAGCCTCTGTCTGTGTTTTCTGCGCGTATGTAGCCTCTGCCTGTGTTTTCTGCGCGTATGTAGCCTCTGCCTGTGTTTTCTGCGCGTATGTAGCCTCGGCCTGTGTTTTCTGCGCGTATGTAGCCTCGGCCTGTGTTTTCTGCGCGTATGTAGCCTCGGCCTGTGTTTTCTGCGCGTATGTAGCCTCTGCCTGTGTTTTCTGCGCGAATGTAGCCTCTGCCTGTGTTTTCTGCGCGTATGTAGCCTCTGCCTGTGTTTTCTGCGCGTATGTAGCCTCTGCCTGTGTTTTCTGCGCGTATGTAGCCTCGGCCTGTGTTTTCTGCGCGTATGTAGCCTCGGCCTGTGTTTTCTGCGCGTATGTAGCCTCGGCCTGTGTTTTCTGCGCGTATGTAGCCTCGGCCTGTGTTTTCTGCGCGTATGTAGCCTCTGCCTGTGTTTTCTGCGCGTATGTAGCCTCTGCCTGTGTTTTCTGCGCGTATGTAGCCTCTGCCTGTGTTTTCTGCGCGAATGTAGCCTCTGCCTGTGTTTTCTGCGCGTATGTAGCCTCTGCCTGTGTTTTCTGCGCGTATGTAGCCTCTGCCTGTGTTTTCTGCGCGTATGTAGCCTCTGCCTGTGTTTTCTGCGCGTATGTAGCCTCTGCCTGTGTTTTCTGCGCGTATGTAGCCTCTGCCTGTGTTTTCTGCGCGTATGTAGCCTCTGCCTGTGTTTTCTGCGCGAATGTAGCCTCTGCCTGTGTTTTCTGCGCGTATGTAGCCTCTGCCTGTGTTTTCTGCGCGTATGTAGCCCCTGTCTGTGTTTTCTGCGCGTATGTAGCCTCTGCCTGTGTTTTCTGCGCGTATGTAGCCTCTGCCTGTGTTTTCTGCGCGTATGTAGCCTCGGCCTGTGTTTTCTGCGCGTATGTAGCCTCTGTCTGTGTTTTCTGCGCGTATGTAGCCTCGGCCTGTGTTTTCTGCGCGTATGTAGCCTCGGCCTGTGTTTTCTGCGCGTATGTAGCCTCGGCCTGTGTTTTCTGCGCGTATGTAGCCTCTGTCTGTGTTTTCTGCGCGTATGTAGCCTCTGCCTGTGTTTTCTGCGCGTATGTAGCCTCTGCCTGTGTTTTCTGCGCGTATGTAGCCTCGGCCTGTGTTTTCTGCGCGTATGTAGCCTCGGCCTGTGTTTTCTGCGCGTATGTAGCCTCTGCCTGTGTTTTCTGCGCGTATGTAGCCTCGGCCTGTGTTTTCTGCGCGTATGTAGCCTCGGCCTGTGTTTTCTGCGCGTATGTAGCCTCTGCCTGTGTTTTCTGCGCGTATGTAGCCTCTGCCTGTGTTTTCTGTGCGTATGTAGCCTCTGCCTGTGTTTTCTGCGCGTATGTAGCCTCGGCCTGTGTTTTCTGCGCGTATGTAGCCTCGGCCTGTGTTTTCTGCGCGTATGTAGCCTCTGCCTGTGTTTTCTGCGCGTATGTAGCCTCGGCCTGTGTTTTCTGCGCGTATGTAGCCTCTGCCTGTGTTTTCTGCGCGTATGTAGCCTCGGCCTGTGTTTTCTGCGCGTATGTAGCCTCGGCCTGTGTTTTCTGCGCGTATGTAGCCTCTGCCTGTGTTTTCTGCGCGTATGTAGCCTCTGCCTGTGTTTTCTGCGCGTATGTAGCCTCTGCCTGTGTTTTCTGTGCGTATGTAGCCTCTGCCTGTGTTTTCTGTGCGTATGTAGCCTCTGCCTGTGTTTTCTGTGCGTATGTAGCCTCTGCCTGTGTTTTCTGTGCGTATGTAGCCTCTGCCTGTGTTTTCTGTGCGTATGTAGCCTCTGCCTGTGTTTTCTGTGCGTATGTAGCCTCTGCCTGTGTTTTCTGCGCGTATGTAGCCTCTGCCTGTGTTTTCTGTGTGTATGTAGCCTCTGCCTGTGTTTTCTGTGTGTATGTAGCCTCTGCCTGTGTTTTCTGTGTGTATGTAGCCTCTGCCTGTGTGTAGGTGTGTGTTCTTGCTCTTTGTCTAGTTATGCTTATGTGTCAAGTCTCTCTCTGTGTATCTTCTCGCTCACTCTCCCACTGGATCCTCTACGTGCTTGCAGGCATGCGTAGCGTTCAGACAGTAGAGCAGTGAGTGTCTTTCTCTCTGTAATTAATATTAATGTACTAACAAGCTTAAAACATCTTGTGCTTTCCATTGCAGATTTGTGACTGAACTACTTGGAGGAGAGCAGCATCTCTCTTGTTCAGTGGTGTTGCCAGCCTTATGCCACTTGCTGAGAGCCCTCAGATGATGATCAAGTCTACGTAGTGCGATGGTTGAAGATTATAATGGCTGAGATTATAATTATTGGAATTTGTAGCCCCTTAATATGTTATCAGGCCCAAATTTGGATTCTGGTCAGGTCCTTTATTTCACCTGTTCTGTTCCTCTCGTATCTCCACTCTCTCTCCTCCACAACCTGCTGAAGTTTGTTTTGCTGGGTGTTAAAGGCACAAATCAATTGTCTGAGTTATGAAATGACAGTGGAGCGCCTCTGAACCTCGTTCACTGAAATGCACCCTCACTGATTTATTGATTATTATCCTTTTACACACACACACACACACACCCACACACACTGCATTCTAAAGACAGGACAGCCAGCCGCCTCAGAGAAACTTTCCACTGATAAAATTTGCTGCCAAAAACATCTAAAAGGATCCAAAACCGAAGGGCTTTTCAATTTTATATCTAAACGTATCTGTATTTCCTGACAGATTATTTGCCGTCTCTTCATAACATCTTTCCATTAGCCCTGAAGACAAGAGCTTTTCCTACAGTTTCATCAGAACTTGTGATGGTCTAGTCACTTTACGCTTTACTACTTAGCTTAAGAACTACAACGTGGAACGTAAAGTTGCCACAGAAAGAAATAAATGTGTTTACATAAGCAAAGCTGAACGGGGAGAGTTCAGTGCATGAAACTGACACGACGTGAATCTCAAACACTGCCTCCTCCTTCAAAACCAAACCCGCCATTGGTAAAAGAGGCAATAAAACAGGTTGATTTCAAAATCATAACTGCTGCATAACAGTGTAGACTCATTAATATTCATTCCCCAAAATTTACATACCCCAGCCCACATTCTAGTCCAGCAAAACAGCAACAACAGAGCAGCAGCGAAAATGCCAGACAACGTGCAGAAATGCAGCTCCAGGCTGTGAAGGGATGTCGGCACTTTTCATTCCCTTCACAAGAACCGAACTGCCAGCAGCTGGTGATCATCTTTAAACCAGGCTGAAGGGCTTCCGATTTACCAGCTTCTTAATTGAATGTTCTGCTCCACCTTAAACGCTACAGCATGGAGAAAAACCAGAACGTAACTGCAACACCATGCGGGACGGAAAATTTCAAACAAGCTGGAGAACCGAAAGCCGACAGCTCTAATTCAGAGTGCTGTTTCTCTGCACATTTCACACTGGACACTCTCTTAAAGCTCGGCCAACGCTGAGCAGCTTCGCTCCGCATTTAAGCGTGAAGAGACGGAGTGGCAGTTCCACTTTGATCAGCTGTGAGATTTTATGTAACTACAGCTATAACCCAGCGCATGATTACGCCAAAAACGATTACCATAAACATCCCAACGCAGTGGTGCCCATACTTCTGTGGCTTGAGATCTACTTTTTGCAGTGGACAGGTCATCATGAAAAACAAGAAAAGACTGGCCTCATCCTTTTTAAACAGGTTTGAAGCTTTTTAAATGCACTTCCGTGGCTTATACTGAGCTTCAGCATCACAGGGCAAACGCCTTAAAAAAAATTTGCACTGAATGGTGTTGGCCAGGTTTGTGTAGCCTGGACAACGTTGTCGTAGTTTCTGTGTACAGCTTGAAAATGTCTCTCGGCGTTCCCCTTCTTTGGAAGTGCGATGGCGACTTGGCAAATCAAACGGATGCATTTGGAGTTGCAAGGAGGAGGCAGCTTTTCGGTTTCCATTGTGCGGGTCTCAAACTCATCTTCTGAAAAAGTCAAGTGTGTGTTACCATCCATCCATCCATCCATCCATTTTCTAAGCCGCTTCTCCCTCAGGGTCATGGGGGAGTGCTGGAGCCTATCCCAGCGGTCATCGGGCAGAAGGCAGGATACACCCTGGACAGGTCGCCAGTCCATCGCAGGGCAGACAGACAGACAGTCACTCACACCCAGGGGCAATTTAGCACGTCCAATCGGCCTGACTGCATGTCTTTGGACTGTGGGAGGAAACCGGAGAACCCGGAGGAAACCCACGCAGACACGGGGAGAACATGCAAACTCCACACAGAGAGGACCCCGGTCACCCGGCCGGGGAATCGAACCCAGGCCCTCCTCGCTGTGAGGCGCCAGCGCTACTGTGTGTGTTACAACAGAGAAAATGTAAAAATAGCTACTTCACGAAGTGGCTACTGAGAAATGAAAACTTTCCAGATTTCTAGTGAGGCGAACTCACAGCAGTGCTTTAGGCAGGCTGTGGCGCAGCTACGGCAACAAGCAGTAAATTAAAGAGACAGCGGCCACATTTCACATCAATCACGCTGACCTGCCAGCCACTAGAAGCAGTAAGAAAGTGGTAAAATTTGATAGGCTGTTGTAATGAGAGCTGGAGTGAGTGGTGTAATCACTGTGTGATGGACTGGACGATCACGATTTACGTACTGGGCACTGCTGCTCGTCCAGGTCTTCTTTTGTTTAACACAAACAGCAACAAAATCTCGCTGTTAGTTTATACGCAGTGTTACTGGCTCTGAACTCACTGGTCTGAGTAGAGAAACTGGGTTTAATGTACGGACTCTAAACTTTCAATCCAGAGCACATCAGTGTGTGTAAACAAGCGGAGAGATTTTATTATGATCTGAACTGGATAAGAACTTATTGTTGTGTGTGCAGTGTTGCTTAGCAAGAAAACTATACATTTTTCGGTTTGGGGGGGGGGGGGGGGGGGGGGGGAGTTACATGTAAAAGTAATTTTAACATATAACTTTAATTTTAACATATAAATACACTGCATTACTAAACTATAACAAAATGACTTAATAAACTGTTTCTAAAACACAAATCAGGCACTGCAGTAAAACACTGGTTGTACACATTTTTAAAAAATATGTTTTTAAGGGTTCTTCAATAAAGAAAATGGTTCTTTAAAAGAACCATAAACACTCAAATAACCTTTTGCATGATTTAAGGGTTCTCTGCATGATGAAACGGTTCTTCAGACTGATGGAGCATTTGTTCTATATTGCACCAAAAAGGGTTCTGATATTATTACAATGTCACAGTTGTATCAGTAGAGAAATCTTTTTGGTGCTATACAGAACCATATTCAGCACATTCTCCAACATCCATGTGTAGGTTAAAATAACTTGGGAGGTTCCTGAAGTTTCTAAATTTAAAGGCAGATTCTCCAGCGGCCTCTCTGGAGCCTCGGGCAGTTTGGCTCAGGTGAGCGGCCTATTTTTCTTTTCTCTCCTAAAGCCGCACAAATTAAAGGGCCGGCAGAGTCGACCGCAGCCATTAGTCAACAAAGAGCTCATCGGCTTCAGATCCGCATAGCTAATAAATTCACCTCAAACCACCATATTCCAGTAAACATTCCAGCTTAAATCTAATCAATAAATCTAATCTTTTTCATGAGAGTGCTGAATATTATATATTGTTCAACCTATATCTATTCTTAATTTGGTTTAACCCCTTTTCTCCAGGGTATATTCTGGTTTGTCCATTTGACTTTGTGACCAAATTATAAGGCAAATTATTCAGTAACTGCATGGAATAAATGTAAATTGTGATTAGATTTATTTATTTTTTTGTAAAAGCTCCTCTCAAATGAGCAGAACGTGTGTTTTATGATCTCCACATATCACTACATGCTTACGATTCACTGCTGAAAGCCGAAAATCTCCGCCGCTCTTTGTGTTGTTTTCTAAAAGTGATGTTTCCAGAGCAGATCACTGAAGAGACGCCGTCTGTTTATAGTTTAGAGCCCAGATTTGGGGAAAAACGGCTCGACTTTCAGTAGAAAAACAAACTGAGTTCAGCTTCTTTTATTATAAGGGTTTAAAATGACGTCACCGTCTATTAGACTGGAGAGAAGAGCTACAGCCTCACACGACGCCCAGCTTCTGAATGGAGCTTATGGAGTAGGAATGTTATGGAGAACATGACCAAGTGCGGTTTGGAGCCACCGGTGGACCCAAGGAGTTTAAGGGGTTAACTAATTTGATAGCGATTTTATAGAACAAATACTGAAATGCTTGTTTTAAGCATTATTGTTCAACACTGTCGGCCCATTTCAACTGATAAAATGACTTAAAACAAGTAAAAAATACTAGAAATAGACTGAATAAGCTTAAACATTTCTCACAACAATCTCATGATGAGAAACGGACATACTCACAATATTTAAGATGTTTTAATGTGTGAGATATTATTTGCGTTCTCACCATTTCAGAATTATTTCATACTCTAAATAAACAGTGTTTCTCTGCCCAAAAGGGCTTGAACGACTTCAGATTTTTAGTTGACGGTTGGGTGATGAAAGTCGACGTCTAATCAGATCAAATACACTGTAACAAAAACGTGAACCTTGAGGTTTGGACTTCCAGGTGTGAAAACACCCAAATTTTTTTTAATAAAACACAGAAAATTTAACCGAACATCAAACATAAAAACGAGTGTAGTTGCGCTCCTACACTCTTAAAAACGATGGTTCTTCAAGGGTTCTTTAGGGAAGAGAATGGCTGTTTATGGAACCATGAACACTCATAGAACCTTCTGCATGATTAACTTGTTCTTTGCTTTGTTAAATGGTTCTTCTGATTGACTGAGAATGTGTTCTATATAGCACCAAAAAAGGTTCTTCTATCATAACGACGAATTGCGGAGGACATCACAAATAAAACCAGAGATACAGACTCATCTGTATCCAACTCAGGTGTGTCCTAGGTGACCTTACCGAGACGCAGTGAGGGTCCACAGAGCCAGAGAGATTTACCAGAGAGATATACGGCTAACTCTATTCATTTGCATAACTAATGCATGATCAGACAGGTCAATCATTCCTATATCAATACGGCGCATTCTATGTCGGTCCCTTTTAAATATGAAAAAATAACCCATTCTTGAGTAAGCATTATGGGGTGAAGAATAATATGTGTAGTCGCGTCCTGTTGGATTAAAATCTCTCCAAAGATCTATTATGCCCAACTCTATCATTAGTACACTTTCACAGAGGTTTCTTTTGTAGAGTCTAACTTTGGATTAAGACGAATATTCCAATCTCCCCCACAAATTAATAGACCTTCCGCTTTTACCATCAAATCAAACATTTTTCTATAGAATGCCAAGTCACTACCAGGTGGAGCCCTCTACCTTTCCTGAAACCAAAATGTATCTTCCCTCCTTATCTTTTGTTTCGGATATTTGTTCAAACGGTATTTTATTGGAGACTAATATTGCAACCCCCCTCCTGCGGCCTGATTTATACGATGAATAATACATTTTTGAAAAACCCATTCTTTTAAGTTTCTCTTGTTCAGAGGAGCCAGGATGTGTTTCCTGCAAGAGAACAATATGTGCCTTTTCTTTCTTCATCTTTAATACATTTACATTTACATTTATGGCATTTGGCTGACGCTCTTATCCAGAGAGACTTACAATTTGATCATTTTTACACAGGAAGGCCAAGGTGGTGTTAGGAGTCTTGCCCAAGGACTCTTATTGGTATAGTGTAGGGTGGTTACCCAGGTGGGGATTGAACCCCAGTCTACAGCGTAGAAGGCAGAGGTGTTAACCGCTACACTAACCAACCACACGATAGAATCTTACTTCTCTTTACTGGGTATAATATCCTGTTTACATTAAATGAAATTACTTTAAGGTCTTGGTCGTTCATGGTTTGTACAATAATTACCACACTTTCTCAAAATTTCCTCACTTCTCTGATTCAAAGTTGAACTCCTACATGTCCCCCTGACTGTTATGAAAGTTGCGAACACACACAAAAACCATGTGAACAATAACATAGCAACAATATTACATTCTAACTGAACGTTAGCTTCCAATACTGAGGCTTGTTTTAAATGAGCCCTTTGGGGGCTTGGGAAGTCAGAACGCCCATAAGGGGATGACCCACTCTTTAATCCGAGTAGGGCCCTTGAACAGAATCCCATGGCAACTACCAAGAGGACAATTCGTTATGTCTTTTGATCACCTCCCGACTTGTGTATCTAACTCAAAAACTCATAACTCCGAGAAAGTAGGAATGGAGCTACTGCAAGTAAAATCTTAAATGACCGATAATGATAATGAGCCGAAGATACGGGCAACTTATCGACTCCCGGTGACTGAATCGAGACGTCTGTTCATATTTCAATCCTCCAAAGACGCTCTACGCCTGAAATCCTGCAACTTTTCCCTGTAGGATAGTGAGACAGTCTTCTCTGCCTGTGTGGGTGCTTTAGCCACAACCTGGCCCCGGTGATCTGAGCGTCGCGTGACCACTTGCCATTCCGCCAAAAGTTGCACCTCTTCTTGGAGCGAATCGGTGAAGGGCTTCACCACTGACACCGGAAATCCCCGCGCAGCCATGTCTCTCGTTGCCTCCTCCGCACTCTGATACAGCCTGGCACCCTCCTCGTAAAAGACCCGTAGCCTCGCTGGGTAAGGGGTCTGAAACTTGATTTTCTTTTCTTTCAGTACCTTTTTCGCTGCGTTTTTTAAGGACAGCAGGAGGATAGTCATGATCCACATAAAAGCGGACATTGTTGCAGAAAACCTCTTTCTTCTGCCAGGCTTTGCGGAGCACCTCTTCCTTCGTTCTGTGGCTTGAAAATTGCGCGACGATAGACCGCGGTCTCCCCTGCGAGCCGGGTGGATTTGGGACCAGTGCTCTGTGTGCTCTCTCAATTCTGAGCTGTTCACCGTGTGGAAAACCGAGCGCTCTCTTCAGTAAATTCTCCAGAAAGCCAATCATATCCTTTCCCTCGGCTTCTTCGGGGATGCCATAGATGCGAAGATTGTCTCTACGTGAGCGCCCTTCTTGGTCGGCTAGCTTAGCCTCCATGTCTGTTTGGCGCCAGAGAAGGCGCTGAATCAGAGTTGCCACTGCTTGGAGTCTCGTCTCAGCCTCGCCGATTTGCTCTTCTGCTTCTTCTAATCTTGTGTTAGTTCTGCTCAGTTCTTGCTTTATGTCAGCGAGCTGTTGCTTATTATCACGTCTAAAGTCCTTGAGCTCGTTCAGTATTCTTAGTAAGCTAACCTTTGGTTTGGCTTCGCCATGGTCTTGCCTAGGAGAGCTGCTTGGACCTTGCTGCTCAGTTGCCTCTTCGGCACCCTCGGTCGTTGACATGACGGTCCTACGCCTCCTTACAACCCCCTTTTGCATAATTTTGGAAATACACTTAAATATATATATATTCGTTGTTGTTTTAGGGGTTGTTTTACCAAAATGTCGGGGGGAAGACCAATTAAGCTGCCATGTCGGACCGCGACGGAGGGTAAGAACAGAATCTACACTCACTCAAGATCACGAAGGCGAGACCAGTTCTGCGCTTTAAGAACACGTCATGAGTCTGACGTAGATGTTTACTTAGGACCTTTCTCAAGAACACATTTAAGAACTTAGGAAATGTTGGAGAACGAGGCCAGTGTTAGAAAGAAGTCGAACTCCACAGGTCAGTAGAGTGTGACGAGCCCTGGATCGCATTGCTGACCTTCAGGACATCAGAGATACAGTCACCAAACTCCTCACCTGCTGTGTTCTCTGAGGCATGTGTTAAGATTAAGAGGCCCTTATTAGTCCCACAACGGGGAAATTCCACCTCCGCATTTAACCCATCCGTGAAGTGAAACACCACATACACACTAGTGAGCACACACACACTAGGGGGCAGTGAGCACACTTGCCCGGAGCGGTGGGCAGCCCAATCCGCAGCGCCCGGGGAGCAGTTGGGGGTTAGGTGTCTTGCTCAAGGACACCTCAGTCATGTGCTGTCGGCTCTGGGGATCGAACCGGCGACCTTCCGGTCACGAGGATTGGCCCATGACTGCCCCTAATCACTAGCCCACTAATCAAAGTCAAAAATTAAAGCATCATCACAGTATCACGATACTAAATACTAGCAAGTCCTGGAAAGTACTAAGTACTAGAATCCTGGTGCCCATTAGTCAGTTTGTTTATATCACTCCTCTCTCTACGGAGCGTCTTTCATCGAAACCGCTGTCACTGGTTTGAACAAGGCACCTGCAGCCTATCAGAGTAAAGTGTCCGGATGAGACGTTCTATTACAATAAAGTAATGTAACTGAACAAAGCTCATTTTTAATGGGATTTACTTTGAGACGTCCCTTCTTAGGTTCAGACTTTCAGATTTTTAGTTTGTTCTGAACCAAAATAGCAGGTGCGAAAGGTGCCTTGGATCAAAGCGCCAAAACTGGGTCCAATGAAAAGAGGTGATCTCAGACTTGAATCACGATTCAGTTCGTCTGCGGCGTGAAAACGTGACCGGAGTTCAGAGCAGTGCTACCTGCTGGTAGTGATGCTGTGATGACAGTATTACAGCAGCAAAACAAATCTGTTCATTTCTTCCTTCTCAATCTAACGGAAAAGGTTGCCTGCCAAACGGAGCACACACCGACATCGTCCAGACGCCCCTCTACAAACCAATCAGTGCCCGGCACAGGGAGGTGATGACAACAGGACGCGGAGTTCTTTGGTGAGCTCGCTAAACTGAGAATGGAATGAGAAACCAAAAATAACCAGATTAAATGTACACAATATAACAAAAGCATGAACCTTGATTCAGGCTTTCAAGCGTAAAAACACACTCAGGCACTCTTTACATAAAAACGTTTAATAAAATACTGAAAACTGAGTCGACCTTCAAACCTGAAAATGTGTGTAGCTCCGCTTCTACACTCTTAAAGATGGTTCTTCAAGAGTTCTTTAGTAAAGGGAATGGTTCTATATAGACCCGTGAACACTCAACGGACCCTCTGCATGATGAAAATGATTCTCTGCATCACTAAATGGTTCTTCAGACTGAGAAGCCTTTTTGGTGGTTCTACACAGCACCTAAAAGAGCCCTGAGCCCACAGAGGCCGGTTCTAATGAGAGGAGTGAAAGATCGCCATCGCTGCTCGGCACTCAGACAATGGAAAGAGGGATAAAGAAGGAAGAAGAAAAAGGAAGGAGACACTCACTCACTCACTCAGCACAGTTACAGTTATGGCCTAAATAAATCTGAAGATGATTCATGCGTCTCCAGCGTCATTAACGATAAAAGTCAAAGAGGGACGGCTCCCCGTTCGCTTCACATTAATCATAAAAATCCATATTTTAATTTAAAGTTAAGGCAGTCAAAAGGCAAAACATAAAACAAGTGCCACGCCGCTTAACCTGACCTGCATGGCAAAGAGCACAGTCTATATTTAGAGCCCCCCCAAAGTGTTCACTAAAGACTTTTTAACATTAGATACAAGGAAAAATAAAAACATAACCCAACACAAACTTGCTAGATATGGTCAAAACTAGAGATGTGCCAATCCATGTCTTCGGTCCACTGATCCGATCAGGGTACTTTAATGGTGAATATCGGCCGATACCGATGGGATCATCCTTTCACAGATAATACACACAAGATAAGTCACACAGCTGATTATTGGCTTGACTGGCAATTCGTAACGTTGTACTGGATCATCAAGAAGAACGCGTCTCCATGTCGGCGCACGGAGGTTACACAGATTCAGCTCTGCAGCCGGATAAACACCAACACAACAGACCAGACCGACCACAGAAACACGTCAGATGCGTCTGCAGAAAACACGACGAGGAGAAGATTAACTAGAACTCGTGGATCTGTAACCTGCACATCTCCAGAGGTCAGAACATTCCAGTGGGTTAGATCACATAAAAACTAATAAACGTGGGGAAAAAACGGCCAAAAAACTCAAACACAGATATAAAGCTAAAGCTTCTCATCTGAATTTTCCATTCCACCTTAAACGGAGCTGCAGTTACACTGAGGCACCTTAAACTGAATGAATTACAAAAGTTGGGGAATAAGTAAACAAAATTAGCAATAAATTGTCAATACATTTATTAACGTACTTCAAAAGATGCAGTCAACACATTTATTAATTTAATTCAACAAGGGCATTAACTTACCGCAATAAATGCATCAATATTCCTCAATAAATGCATTAATATTCTTCAATAAATGCATTAATATTCAATAAAATTATTAATTTACCTCAATAAATACATTAATATTCCTCAATAAAATTATTAATTTACCTCAATAAATGCATTAATATTCCTCAATAAAATTATTAATTTAGCTCAATAAATGCATTAATATTCGTCAATAAATGCATTAATATTCCTCAATAAAATTATTAATTTACCCCAATAAATGCATTAATATTCCTCAATAAAAGTATTAATTTACCTCAATAAATGCATTAATATTCCTCAAATAAATTATTAATTTACCTCAATAAATGCATTAATATTCGCCAATTCAATTATTAATTTAGCTCAATAAATGCATTAATATTCGTCAATTACATTATTAATTTACCTCAATAAATGCATTAATATTCCTCAATAAAATTATTAATTTACCTCAATAAATGCATTAATATTCGCCAATTACATTATTAATTTACCTCAATAAATGCATTAATATTCCTCAATAAAATTATTAATTTACCTCAATAAATGCATTAATATTCGCCAATTCAATTATTAATTTACCTCAATAAATGCATTAATATTCATCAATTAAAGTATTAATTTACCCCAATAAATGCATTAATATTCCTCAATAAAATGTATTTACATCAATAAATGCATTAATATTCCTCAAATAAATTATTAATTTAGCTCAATAAATGCATTAATATTCCTCAATTAAATTAATTTACCTCAATAAATGCATTAATATTCCTCAATAAAATTATTAATTTACCTTAATAAATGCATTAATATTCCTCAATAAAATTATTAATTTACCTCAAAAAATGCATTGATATTCCTCAATAAAATTATTAATTTAGCTCAATAAATGCATTAATATTCCTCAATTAAATTAATTTACCCCAATAAATGCATTAATATTCCTCAATAAAATTATTAATTTACCTCAATAAATGCATTAATATTCCTCAATAAAAGTATTAATTTACCTCAATAAATGCATTAATATTCCTCAATAAAATTATTAATTTACCTCAATAAATGCATTAATATTCGCCAATTCAATTATTAATTTACCTCAATAAATGCATTAATATTCCTCAATTAAATTATTAACTTAGCTCAATAAATGCATTAATATTCCTCAATAAAATTATTAATTTACCTCAATAAATGCATTAATATTCCTCAATAAAATTATTAATTTACCTCAATAAATGCATTAATATTCGCCAATTAAATTATTAATTTACCTCAATAAATGCATTAATATTCCTCAATAAAATTATTAATTTACCTCAATAAATGCATTAATATTCGTCAATTAAATTATTAATTTAGCTCAATAAATGCATTAATATTCGTCAATTAAATTATTAATTTACCTCAATAAATGCATTAATATTCGCCAATTAAATTATTAATTTACCTCAATAAATGCATTAATATTCGCCAATTAAATTATTAATTTACCTCAATAAATGCATTAATATTCCTCAATAAAATTATTAATTTACCTCAATAAATGCATTAATATTCGTCAATTAAATTATTAATTTAGCTCAATAAATGCATTAATATTCGTCAATTAAATTATTAATTTACCTCAATAAATGCATTAATATTCGCCAATTAAATTATTAATTTACCTCAATAAATGCATTAATAGTCCTCAATTAAATTATTAATTTACCTCAATAAATGCATTAATATTCCTCAATAAAATTATTAATTTACCTCAATAAATGCATTAATATTCCTCAATTAAATTTATTTACCTCAATAAATGCATTAATATTCCTCAATAAAATTATTAATTTACCTCAATAAATGCATTAATATTCCTCAATAAAATTATTAATTTACCTCAATAAATGCATTAATATTCCTCAATTAAATTATTAATTTACCTCAATAAATGCATTAATATTCCTCAATAAAATTATTAATTTACCTCAATAAATGCATTAATATTCCTCAATTAAATTTATTTACCTCAATAAATGCATTAATATTCCTCAATAAAATTATTAATTTACCTCAATAAATGCATTAATATTCCTCAATAAAATTATTAATTTACCTCAATAAATGCATTAATATTCCTCAATAAATGTATTACTTTACCTCAATAAATATTAATTTTCCTCAATAAACGTATTACTTTATCTCAATAAATGCTCCTTAATCAACAAACCTCTCAAACAGCCTCTTGAAGGTGTTTAATGAGCAGCTAATGAGCAACACAGCAGATCAGCTGATCTAAAACCACACCCTCTGAACTTCGCCTAGTACCCTAATGAGTGCACTTCTAATGGGAAGGGAGCTGGTGTGCAGTCTGCCTAGTACACACACACACACACACACACACAGGGTGAGTCAAAAGTCACAGGACACCGTTTTTATTTTGTTTTATTTTTTATGCTGTCACAAGCCTCCACCATGCGGTGCTGAAGGTGGTGTTTGTTGCGGATTTTCTCAGCACACACAGCTTGTCTGAGATGACCCCAGAGATAAAAATGGATAATAAAATAAAAAATAAAATAAAACCTGTCCTGTGACGTTTGACTCAGCCTGTATACACACATATATATATAAAACCTCATATCTCAATTTTTGATGTTTTTTCAGTTTTTGACATTATTTGAGAAAACATATTTTTGGTTGGTGGACTATTCTCAGTCCAGCAGCGACACTGAGGTGTTTAAAACTCCAGCAGCACTGCTGTGTCTGATCCACTCAGACCAGCGCAACACACACTAACACACCACCACCACGTCAGTGTTACTGCAGTGCTGAGAATGACCCACCACCCAAAGAGTACCTGCTCTCTGAGGGTCCATGGGGGTCCTGACCACTGAAGAACAGGGTAACAGAGTATCAGAGAAACAGATGGACTGCAGTCTGTAACTGTAGAACTACAGAGTGCAGCTATACGGTAAGTGGAGCTGATAAAGTGGACAGTGAGCGCAGAAACGAGGAGGTGGTCAGAACGTTCTGCCTGATCAGTGTTTGTGTATTTTATATATATATATATATATATACACACACACACACACACACACACACACACACACAGTAGGAACCTTGAAGTGTTGCTAATACTTCTGAATCCTCATTCCTGGTTTTTTCCTGAAACTCGTGTTTTAATACAGCAGGCTCTCCCGACCCTCCGCTTCTCTCTCCCTGATCATCAGACACGTCCGCCGGAATGAAAAGTGACAGGTGGCTCCTAAAATTATTAATGTTCATGGAGTTTGTGCCATTCTGTATTATATGAGCAATCTTTCATCACTCTGCTGCGCGGCACATCACAATTTCAATTTTCCCCATGATTGAAAGGGGCAGAGAGAGGATGAGGGTCACCAGCCTGTACCGGACGACTACAGCAAACGACAGAGCGAATAACAAAAATCTGCCATAATCAGGGTCAGCACGACTTGAGTGGACAGACCTCCATGACACTTACATGCAGCTAACACACAGCATTTGTGTGTCAAATCTACAAGCCTGACCATGAAAAACTGACTGCTCAGTGGTGAAGAACATGCAGCCAGACAAATGCTTCTGACCCATGAGTGTGACGTGGCACGTCCACATTAGGTCAGTATGATCTGATAAAGTCACATGTCAGCTGTAAGCTTTACAGAACGCTATTTAAATGAAACAGTAGAAGCCGTATCGCCCCCTGCGCTTCCTGTAGTGTATTACAGTCTGTCAGAGCGACTGTGTGGATCATATGAACATTATAGAGCTTTTTAAATGAAACAGTAGAAGCCGTATCGCCCCCTACGCTTCCTGTAGTGTATTACAGTCTGTCAGAGTGACTGTGTGGATCAAATGAACATTATAGAGCTTTTTAAATGAAACAGTAGAAGCCGTATCGCCCCCTACGCTTCCTGTAGTGTATTACAGTCTGTCAGAGCGACTGTGTGGATCATATGAACATTATAGAGCTTTTTAAATGAAACAGTAGAAGCCGTATCGCCCCCTACGCTTCCTGTAGTGTATTACAGTCTGTCAGAGCGACTGTGTGGATCATATGAACATTATAGAGCTTTTTAAATGAAACAGTAGAAGCCGTATCGCCCCCTGCGCTTCCTGTAGTGTATTACAGTCTGTCAGAGCGACTGTGTGGATCATATGAACATTATAGAGCTTTTTAAATGAAACAGTAGAAGCCGTATCGCCCCCTACGCTTCCTGTAGTGTATTACAGTCTGTCAGAGCGACTGTGTGGATCATATGAACATTGTAGAGCTTTTTAAATGAAACAGTAGAAGCCGTATCGCCCCCTACGCTTCCTGTAGTGTATTACAGTCTGTCAGAGCGACTGTGTGGATCATATGAACATTATAGAGCTTTTTAAATGAAACAGTAGAAGCCGTATCGCCCCCTACGCTTCCTGTAGTGTATTACAGTCTGTCAGAGCGACTGTGTGGATCATATGAACATTATAGAGCTTTTTAAATGAAACAGTAGAAGCCGTATCGCCCCCTATGCTTCCTGTAGTGTATTACAGTCTGTCAGAGCGACTGTGTAGATCATATGAACATTATAGAGCTTTTTAAATGAAACAGTAGAAGCCGTATCGCCCCCTACGCTTCCTGTAGTGTATTACAGTCTGTCAGAGCGACTGTATGGATCATATGAACATTATAGAGCTTTTTAAATGAAACAGTAGAAGCCGTATCGCCCCCTACGCTTCCTGTAGTGTATTACAGTCTGTCAGAGCGACTGTGTGGATCATATGAACATTATAGAGCTTTTTACAAATAGTGCAAAATTCTGCAGCACGGATTCTCACATACACTAAAAAATCTGAGCACATTACTCCTGTTCTTCAGAGACTTCATTGGCTGCCCATTACTTTACGTATTCGCTATAAAATTCTACTTCTCACATTCAAGGCACTTCATGGCCTGGCTCCTGCTTACTTACTCGACTTTCTAATACCCTACAAGCCCACTCGTAACCTCAGGTCTTCGGAAGCAGGCCTTCTAGTGGTCCCTAGGTTCAGGCTCAGCTCTATGGGTGGTCGTTCCTTCAGTGTTGCGGCCCCCTTGCTCTGGAACTCTCTGCCTCTCTCTCTTCGCTCTACCTCTTCTCTTTCTCATTTCAAATCTTTATTGAAATCTCATCTTTTTCTCCTTCATTTTTCTCCTGCATCTTCCTCGGGCCTTGTGTAAGGTGATATGCATTTTGTAAAGTGACCTTGGGTTTTGTGTAAAGGCGCTATATAAGTTCAACTTATTATTATTATTATTATTTTAAATGAAACAGCAGAAGCCGTATCGCCCCCTACGCTTCCTGTAGTGTATTACAGTCTGTCAGAGCGACTGTGTGGATCATATGAACATTATAGAGCTTTTTAAATGAAACAGTAGAAGCCGTATCGCCCCCTACGCTTCCTGTAGTGTATTACAGTCTGTCAGAGCGACTGTGTGGATCATATGAGCATCATAACTTGGTGTTCACTCACCATCCACTCTGAAATAATGATGTCCACCTTTTCCACTGGGAGATTAACATCCTCTATCCTGCCTTTGATCAAAGTGATGGTGTTCTCCAGCTGATTCGATCTATAGAGCAAACACAAGCCACAATACTGCATCAAACAACATGCAAAGTATTACAAATATAAACACATGAACCCCATGTCACTCAGAGACCTGCATATGGGTTTAGACCTCCATTCGTCACTATTATGAAATCAACGCAGCTCTAGACAACAGACAGATAGAATTAGCTCACATAAAAATTTAAACTGAAGAATTATTAGGGAGTAAAATTCATTGCTGCAAAACAAATTTGCCTGTGATGGAACATTCATTCCTGGACAATCTGAAGTGACTTTGGGCTCTTAAGCAGCTCATTTGAGAGAATGAGTGTTAATTACAGTCATTTAGCTCAGACAGAGTCTGCTCCAACACGGCCGTCCATTTATACCAATTTTACACACACACACACACACACACACACACACACAGCGCAGCTCTGCCGGAGCACCTATACAGCAAATCTTCCTCAAGTGACCTTTCCCATCAGCAAACAGCACTGAACCACTCTGTGTGTGTGTGTGTGTGTGTGTGTGTGTGTGTATTTGCTTTTTTTATTATTATTTAAACCTGGAAATAAACCAATGACTGGAAATAAAAACTGTGCAGAATTTCTAGGTCTCTATTAGCACTGAGTAATATTACAATATACATCATTGATAAATTACATCACAGTATAATACAATATGCTTTTCTGATCATGTGCTTATCGTCAGTACTTACAGAAACTGACCAACTGCATGTTTCATTATAAACAGAGTAAAATTAGTGCTGTTTAACTGGATTTAGTGCCAAATACTGAGTCACTGTTCACAGTATTTGATAATGATTTTATAAAATTATCAATACATTTTATAGTGTGAATAAAAATTTCTTGAATTATGGCAATATTACATTTTTGCCATATTGCCCAGCTCTAGTCTCTATTCAAATTTAGGCAAATGTGGGACACTGACCACTACGCTATGGGGCGTTCGTACAAAAGGCTGTCACACGTTACTTTAAGACGGAGTTAAAATAACGGCGTTCAGCGCTGTTTATCAGGGATCTGTATTCTGGTATTTGAGTATCCGCAAGCTTCTGGAAATCAGTAGCTTCTGGAAATCAGTAGCTTCTGGAAATCAGTAGCTTCTGTGTCGGATATCAGAGGCTGCCTCTTCAGATATGAGCTAAAACTACAGCTAGCTCCCATTGGTCGAACACAAGGCCGATTGCTATTAAAATTAGGCTGATACACAAGACACTGCACAACAGTCCCCAGCATGCACTGCAACATAATGAGCACTCTTGACTCTCCTACCCCAACAACAGTCTATGGGACAGCGGTTACACCTCAATTACACACAATTCTATGCAATTCCACACCAGTCACATCACCAAACGCACCAGCTTCATTTACACCTAATATCAGCTCAGCAGCTCAGAAATCCAAGTCTTAATGAGCCTGGAGCAAAGAAAGATGCCAGGTGTCGAATTCAAGGAGGACAATTACATATTTTAATATTTCAAGTATTCAAGTAATATTATAAAGTCTACTACAAGCGCCAATATTTGACTGTTGACGTTTGTGAATTTTTGCAGAATAAACAGCGACCAGTTCGGCTTGAAGCACAACATTAATTAAAAATGACATTAAAATGAATCAAATTAATTAAATGAATTAAAATCTGGCCCATGGATTGGTTGAGATTTTTTAATATGGCATTTTAGTGGTTGAATTCGACACCACTGAACTGACCGGGTCACCACCGGCTGCTGATGAGGACTCAGTCTCCTACACAAGATCGTTCCTCCTCAGATGATCTGCCAGCATGTTAGCTCGTCAGAAATATATTCGCACTGTTTTTGGGCCCAAGTAACATCTGCTGGAGTCGCCAGCCTAGTTGGCACTAAAGTCGCGCTACACCTGGATTCTCAGGGCGTTTTCACGCCTGAAGGTCCAAACTGAGCTTCATTTCATTTACTGCTGCGTGGGCTGCGAGTATTACAGCATCAGTACCAGCAGCACCGCTTCGTCATCATGGGGCATCATGCACCTTTATACACTACTGACACACTTCATCTTCAGGAGGCGCTGCTCTGCCTGTCACATCCTCTCAAAAAATAAGGCAGAATTTTTGTGCATCTTTTTCAAGCTGGCTTTTGACCAGTTCACAGGGAAATATGTGGTCTCCTGCCTGTGAGCTTCCTTCTCTGCCCGTTCTCTTTGCTCTTCGGTTGTATAATGGGTGAAAATAGCCTACCTCAATAATAATAAAACAATAAAAAAACAATAATAACAGTAGAAATGTTTTATTTATACAGCACTTTTCATGCTGGTGGCAGCTCAAAGTGCTTTACAGACAGGCAACAAAGTCAAACGGTAATACAAGAAATTATAAGTATTAATTCAAAACCATATAATAAAAGTGTCGTCACGCTGCAGACAAACCAAACCTGGACCAGCACCACCTCTTCTGACCGGACCAAAGTACAAGTAAATAACCTCGTCTCCTCCCCGCGAGCTACTGCCTCGTTTTTCACTTCTTTTTTCTTCTTCTTCTGTTTAACGGTGAGGCCAGTCCGCCTCAACTGCCTGTAATCGAACTGGAAGTCTGGACCGCGCAAAAAAGTCATTTAACACTGCAAACACACCGAACCATGGCTAAGTTTGACATGGGCCGAGACCACCTCTATTGGTCGGACCAGATTTGAATTTTCAGACCGAATTACTGTTAAAGATTTGGTCTCCTTCCTCCTTTCCCTGCGGTAACGATATTCTGCCTCAACCTCCTGCAATCAGCCAGAAAGGCTGACCATCCAAAAAAGTGGCTAACACTGTAGATAAATTGAAGTGGACCACCTCCTTTGGTCGGAACAAAAGAGTTTGGTTCTCCGGTCCGAGGCACCTTTCACACCTGCTTTATTTGGTTCGGACCAAACTGAAAGTCCAAAGGTCTGGACGAAACGAGGCAGGTATGAAAGGTTCCTAAAAAGCTCATCCTTAACAACGAGGCCGAATCATCATTCCAGATCAAGTACAGCCACAATGAACCGAGTACTGGAGCAGCAGCGCACATCTATAGTACTTACGTCTGTGTGTGTGTGTGTGTGTGTGTGTGTGTGTGTGTGTGTGTTGCCCCACGTTGAACTGATGATCTTCTGTGAACAGTAACCCTGTGTACAGCGTATCAATCTCTCTAAACACTCCATTATCATGACAGGTAATGTTAGTGGGGACGGGGTCGTAAGTCAGGCCGGTTGCTGCGTTTCTGTCCCCGCTGATCTCTATCTGCACTCCTTCACTATCACGCGCTGCCAGGATCCTTCTCTCCTCCGCTCTAATCTCATTACCCCGGCAATTCACAGGACAATGGCAGCTACAGGACAGAGAGAAATTCGGCGTTGGGGGAGGGGCTAAAACGCTTCTACACCTCCATCTCTAATTCACACCTTACCTGCAGTTGCAGTGCTTTAACTGCGAGATTCAACACAATTCAACACAATTCTGTCAGTTACAGAGCTCATCCTGTACTAGCGCACACTCATGATCTCTGGTTATGCCAGAAAAGATCTGGGGATGCATGAATTAGTTATTCTGACTATAAATAATGAATACATTAATTATTAATTACATTACGTATTTTAGTTAATTAACACAAACAATAGTTTTGGGGCAATATTGTAAAGGGGGCTATATCTGGGGCATATTTTATTATTTATTTATTTATTTTTACTCCATAAAATGTTTTATTGACTCTCATGACGCTCCAATAGGCCGTGAAACACTGCTGTAAAAAGGAGCATTTGTGGTTTGAGTGTTAAACGTATTTTGCTTTTTTTCACTGTGAAAGGTCATTTCAAAGAGTTTTAACAAAACCATGTGCATCACTGCTGATAACAACAGCATCCTGCCATGCGAAATTACGGTGGACGCTGCGAAGCCGTTATTTTAATAAAGGAACGCATTTTCCGATGTAGACGCCCAGCGGCTCGCCACACCGCTTGACTTCTCGGCACGTCAGCGCACCACTCAGCATTTCACCACTACGGTGTTTCACTAAAGACCTCAGGAGACCACAAGTAGCTTGAAATTCACAGAGAAACAGGCAGTCAGTCTTTTGGATAAACAATTAAATATTAAAGGTAACATACCAACCTTTATTTACGTCATTTTTTCAGCTAGAAAACAAAAGCTGGAAAAAAATAAATGGCCATTTATCGGCGCTCAGAGCGTTTACACACACTAATCTGATAACTGCAGAAATCTGATAATGAATGGATTATTAAGTGCATGTAAACACGCCCAGTGTGACCGACTCTATGCAGTACAGCAACACTTTATACTGTATGAACTACACGACTCTGCTTCTGGAGAGACGATGAAGACTTTATATATTTTAAAATTATATATTTTTCTTATAATTTTGAGTCACTTTAGTAGAAAATATGAATGTCCATCATCTAGAAGATGAAGAATATTTCAATCCAGCATGTAGTCGGTTTCAGTGTCGCTCTAAAAGTGCTGCGCTGCGTCTCGCGCTGTGTTTAGCGCCGCTCGCTGTTTCCGGGACGGCGCTCGGTTTTCACGAGAGATACGAAAGAAATCAGAGTGAGAGTTCACATGCACTGAAAAACCCCAGTACTGGGATCAAATTAGCCTCTTCATCAGATTTCTAGACCTTAATCTGGTGTAAGAAATCAGAATGATAGGAATCAGATAACAGCAAATTAGTCCTGTTTAACTGGATTTAGCGCCAAACACTAAATAAAAATCACTTCGTTCAGTTTTTGGTCGTATTTTTAAAACGTAGGTTATTTTTTCTCTGTTCCACTCGAGCAGACGTCTGGAAAAATAAATATTGGTGTCATATCACATAAAATGAGAATTTAAAGCGTCGCAATGTTATATTTGGCCAAACTGCCCACCTCTAGGTCGAATTCAGGGTAATTTTCTGGTGGGCCTCATAAAACGTCCTCACAGGTCAGCCCAGTTCTAACTGCAGTGCCATAAAGAACCTATTATTGTACCTTTTTTCAGGAGTGTAGGGAGTGTGAAGGAGTGTGAAGGAGTGCGTGCAGCACCATGCGTCTCTCACACACACACACACACACACACACACACACACACACACACACACACACACACACACACCCCTCCGTCCCACAGTGGCCCAGTGAACTGTAAAATTAAACTTCTCTCTCCATATACATCCAGCTGCATGCCTCCACCTCTGCAGCTTACATAATAACAACAACAAAAGCCATAATCACACACATCTCTCATAACGACGCCCCATACCGCGAATACATCACCGACAAAGCGCTACACGCTCGCCGCCGGCAGACGAGACGTCGATGGCCTAAGAGTTCACAGGCGGGGCACTTTCTCATTTACTAGTGGGGTTAGAGCGAGGAGCTGCAGGACGGTGGAGAAGAACAGCTGGGCAGGCTGCTTCGGCTGATAGCTCTAATAAAAACAATAAAGAGAACCTGCGGGTCGGATGGACCGGTCCAGGTGCATGCTGGGCTGCAGTCAAACTCCACAGGAGCGCAGGCCGGCACCAGCACGATATTAGAGAGGCGACTGTACTGGACTTATTAAAGCTCATCAAGACAACAGCTGCTAACTAACACGCTGCTCATTACAGCATCAGTAAACAAAGATATACTCTTAAAAGGATGGTTCTCAAGACTTCTTCAGCAAGGAAAATGGTTCTATGTAGAACCATGAACACCCAAAGAACCCTTAACATGACTGAAGCCTTCTCTGCAGGGTGACCTGGTTCTTCAGATTGACTGATGTGTTGGTGACACTTTATTCTCACTGGGGCTTTTAGATGAAACAAACACTTCATAGACTCTCAGTAACATGTCAAACACATATGAGGGTTAGGATGAGGTTTTGGGTTGAAGTTAAGGTTAGGATTAGGGCCAGAGTTAGGATTAGGATCAGGGCCAGGGTTAGGATGAGGTTTTGGGTTGAGGTTAAGGTTAGGATTAGGGCCAGAGTTAGGATTAGGATCAGGGCCAGGGTTAGGATGAGGTTTTGGGTTGAGGTTAAGGTTAGGATTAGGGCCAGAGTTAGGATTAGGATAAGGGCCAGGGTTAGGATGAGGTTTTGGGTTGAAATTAAGGTTAGGATTAGGGCCAGAGTTAGGATTAGGATCAGGGCCAGGGTTAAGATTAGGTTTTGGGTTGAAATTAAGGTTAGGATTAGGGCCAGAGTTAGGATTAGGATCAGGGCCAGGGTTAAGATTAGGTTTTGGGTTGAAATTAAGGTTAGGATTAGGGCCAGAGTTAGGATTAGGATCAGGGCCAGGGTTAGGATGAGGTTTTGGGTTGAAATTAAGGTTAGGATTAGGGCCAGAGTTAGGATTAGGATCAGGGCCAGGGTTAAGATTAGGTTTTGGGTTGAAATTAAGGTTAGGATTAGGGCCAGAGTTAGGATTAGGATCAGGGCCAGGGTTAGGATTAGGTTTTGGGTTGAAATTAAGGTTAGGATTAGGGCCAGAGTTAGGATTAGGATCAGGGCCAGGGTTAGGATTAGGTTTTGGGTTGAAATTAAGGTTAGGATTAGGGCCAGAGTTAGGATTAGGATCAGGGCCAGGGTTAGGATTAGGTTTTGGGTTGAAATTAAGGTTAGGATTAGGGCCAGAGTTAGGATTAGGATCAGGGCCAGGGTTAGGATTAGGTTTTGGGTAATGTAAGTAACATTAAATATACATCTACTTAAAGGCAGTGCTGTATCAACAGAGCATCTACAAGATATTTTCACTTCAGTGTATTCAGACTTTTCACTACTGTTACTTCACTAATTTGTTGTTGATGTGTTACTTATTATCTGTTAACAGTTTATTGATCATCTACAAATGTGTTCTATATAGAACCAAAAAGGGTTCTGCTTTGTGACAGTATCAAGCCCTTTTTGTCTACTGAATGACAGACAGTTAACTCCATGTATTAGTCCTACATTAAAAGTGATGGCTGCCAGAAGCATGAAACAGTCTTGAAGCCTATCAGGATTAGCTGGTCTCTTCAGCCCAAGCAGAATGTGATCTAATGTTTTTAGCTAAAACGACAGTTGATACGAGACATCCAGGCCCTGTACAAACAAAGCAGGAGTTTGGTTCGCATGGCCGGCAGTAAGTCAGACTCGTTCCCAGTGAGAGTTGGACTCCGTCAGGGCTGCCCTTTGTCACCGATTCTATTCATAAGTTTTATGGATAGAATTTCTGGGTGTGTAGAGGTGGTCAAGACGACTTGCTGAAGTGCAGGCCGAGCATCAGAACAGGGAAGAAAGGGGATTTAAGGGGCTTTGAACGTGGCGTGGTTGTTGGTGCCAGACGGGCTGGTCTGAGTATTTCAGAAACTGCTGATCTGCTGGGATTTTCACACACAACCATCTCTAGGGTTTACAGAGAACGGTCCGAGAAAGAGGAAATATCCAGTGAGCGGTCAGTTGTGTGGACGAAAATGCCTTGTTGATGTGAGAGGTCAGAGGAGAATGGGCAGACTGGTTCCAGATGATAGAAAGACAACAGGAACTCAAATAACCAACCAAAATCTCTGAGGAACGTTTCCAACACCTTGTTGAAAGTCTGCCATGAAGAATTAAGGCAGTTCTGAAGGCAAAAGGGGGTCCAGCCTTTTACTAGCAATTAGGTGTACCTAATAAAGTGGCCAGTGAGTGTACAAGTCCACAACAGTCATTTTGATATCAACAAAATGAAGGGAGTACAATTTACTCTATTCAGTTAAGTGGTTACAATCATATGTTTTGTTCATACCCAGTCCAGGAAATTATTTTTGGTCAAGTGATCCAAATACAGACACAATCCTATCCAGCCCACAAATTATTTTCATTTTCTATTCATATCATCTTGTTTCACAACGCACCGCACTACACTCCCCAACATGCACTGCAATGTAACTCTGTAATGCACTCTGGCTCTCCAAGCCCACCAACAGTCTATGCAGCAGAGGTTACTCCACAATTCCAAACAATTCCCCACCAGTCACCTCACCAAACACACGTCAGCTCAGCAGCTCAGGACCTGAGTGCATGATCACTCACCTGACTATGTCCATGGCCTGGTAGATGATTTCCGACTGGTCGACGGCGATGACCTTCCTGGCCCCTGCTCGAGCAGCGAACATAGAGAGGATTCCAGTGCCACAGCCCACGTCCAACACTACCTACAGGTCGGAGGGAGGAACAGCACGTTACTTTCCCAACAGCGACACAGCCCCAGGTCACCAGGAGGGCCCCAAGGATTTACCGCCTGACCAGTAAAACCAGACTTTATTTAGGTTCCACAGATATATCAGCACTGCTGCAAGTCCCTGCTAATAGAGCACAGATAACATCAGCGAATTAGTGATTTTCCACTATAATTCACCGCTGAGCAGTTTGTGTTTGTATACAGTTCATTTTAAGCCGCCTTCGACCAGCAGAACAGACATTCACTAAGTTTGTTATTGTTCGAGTTCAACCTTGAGAAACCTCATGTTTATCTGTCACGTAGCCAGTTTCCTAAATGTAGATTAAGCCTGAACTAAAAGCATTTCCAGTAGTGATAAACCCCTGGCTGTGAAATGTAATCCAAGACTAGTCTTAATCCATGTCCTTATAAGCATGTTTTTATAGCTATATTATGTATAATTCTACGAGCTGGATCCTGAATAAGCTTAATCCAGCGTTAAAATTACTTTTTTTTTTTCCTAAAAAAATAAAAATGCTTTTAGTCTAGAGATGTAACTGGGCACACAGCCACTTGACTACTCACATTCGGCGCATTTGTTACATTTTATCAGAGAAAATTAAAAAAAACACAACATTTCAGTAAACCGTGATTGTTTTGATCGCATTTTTATTATGGCATGTTATACTGCTACTCCGTAACACAAGTGCCTTGTTAAGAACGCAGCTGAGAAGGTGCTTGGAGATGGAGAATGTGTTGTATGTGGCGCCATATAGAGCCTTTTAATCATGCGAAGGGTTCTTTGAGTGTTCATGGTTCTGTATTAAACCATCTATTTTCAAGAGTGTACTTGGATCCTCCCGCTTTCAGTCTGTGTGGCCCCTAGTCTGCAGCCCATCGATTGAAGCCTCCAGACGGTGACCCCTCTTTTGCGGCCCCCAGTCTACCCCCCCCCCCAATTTGAGGCCCCTAGTCTGCCAGCTTTGTCCTTGCCATCCCAGCCCTGCCGGCGGGGATAATGGTGCCCAGAGCGTTTATCACACTGACAGGGGCGATCCGCCTCACTGATCCTCTCTCTCGCACACTCACACTCCAAACACCACTGGCTGCCCACTGATGCTTCAGATAAGCCAGCAGCTCCCTCTCTCTCTGTCTTCTTCACCGCCTCACTGTTTCTCTCTCCGCCTCTCAACGGCGCTCTCATTCTGCCTCCCTCTCTTTCTCTCTCGCTGTCTAACTGCAGCTGCTTAAAACTGATCTAACTGGTGTCAGTGTATAATGAATGGGTTCTGTATGAGCTCCTGTGTATTACACTGACAGCCTGCTTTTGTGTGTGTTGTGAGCGTGAGTGTGTGTATGTAAGGGAGAAACACTCTGGGCAGCGTTTCCCCGTTATCAGTTCTTTGCAGTCGGTCGACAAGGACCCTCTAAAAAAAAATAATAATAAAACGCTGCAGCTCATAATAAACCGCTGCCGTATTAAATCAGAAGTGGTCACTGTGACCCCCCTGTCCTTCCTCTCCGCCTACAGCACTAACGCTAACACACAGATATAGGATAAGAGCCCAATCTGAACTCTAAGCCAGAACAAGGGCTGCGTGATACAGAAAAGGGGCCACAATGAAATTATATTACTATGCGTTTCCGTAATGATGGTGAAATTTTAATATTCAATATTTTAAATACAGAAGCTGCAGAGTATACACACACTGAACACACACACACTGAACACACACACACACACACCCGCTACACACTTGCATTTATTTAAAAAAAAAAAATCACTGCTGTCAGAGGAAAACCTTGGATCTCCAAAATGGAAAAAAACGCTACTTTACTTTTAATGTCCACTTATTGGGAATTTTACATGCAACGTAAAGAGTGACCGTCAGTGTGTGAAATCCCCCCGGCAGGGTTTTCAGATTTACAGATCTGCTGCAGCGCACTGAAAAGTTTTTCAGAGGAATCCCGAGTTACAGTTACTAGACTATAAAGGACCAACTGGGTGAACCAGTCTGCTACAGCGCCACCCTGAGGCAGAGCAGTGCTGCAGCTTTAGTCAGTTAAGACCACCAGAGACAGAAGCTGACTGTGGGTGACGCAGATAAACACTGAGCATCATTGAATCTGGATTTGAGTGTCTGTCTTACCTACTCAGACAACATAACATCATAGTAAGTTTATTTTCAGGGACCCTCAGAATCTCGATGGGGAGCCTTGGGCTTGCTACTGTGAGAGTTCATCGCTCTTCTGCTTTTTCTGTGAACGGGGAACTTTTAAGACATGCAGACCTGAGGATCTCAGAGCTTTTGGTGGCACACAGAGCCAGAAGTGGGTAGAGCTGGTCAAATCCATAATTACGTAAAAGCCAGGGTGACATTTCAGTCCTCATTAGGTGGCCACTGCTTGTCCTACCCGGCATTATGCAGCCATGAAAAGACAGAAAACGGCTGTAAAGATGATTCTACTTAAAGCAAACCACTTTCCTCCACATGGTTTTTGGTATGCTTCTTTCAGTAATCACTCATCTGCTGCTGTGTGATCACTTACATTCTGAGTTAATGTTAGTCCATATTGTTATTGATGGAGCAGAAGGAACCGCCAAACTTTCAGTGTAATGATGATCTTTATCCTCAACTTAGCCATCAGCATAGCAGCCTGCAAGCCGTCAGTTAGCTGCACCACTCAGCAGCCCGTTGCTTCAACCAAGCCAGAAAGAACACACAAAGCCGTTGATACTGACAGCCTGAACTACGGTGATATCTGCTGAGCTGACGCTCAGAGATGCAGCGTGGGTGAACATGAGGCGCATATGAGACAAACGGCTTGAGATATTTCGATGTAAACCAACATTCGGCTGTTTTTGATCCAGAGAAGCTGCTGTGTGCTGACGTGTTCACACCACAGGTTTATCTGTTTACTGCTCAGTCCTGTTTTTAACTGTTTGCACAATTAAGATATTTTACATTTAGTTAAAACGGCTCTTATAATAATCAATACTAAACACACAGTAAATAAACAAAAAGTTTTCTTAAGCTCTATATAACTAATAAATATAAACTCTAATAAATATAATCTAGCAAGTAAATGGCATCTGGCTAAGATGAGTGTGTTTGACACAGAACACAGATTTTACCAAAATAAAACATGTTAAAAAGTTAATTAGAGTTAATTAGAGTTAGTATCAGTCCTCGGTATCGGCCGACGCTAACGGATCAGGTGTTGTCATTGGTTCATTTCTGAGCCAAACACACCCAATTCACTCCCTGCTTGTTGCAGTATAATACGACTGTGGAATATAATGGCTGTGGAAAATGACTGCATGTCAGAGTAAATGCTTGTAATCATCTCAAAAATTGGAAATTGTAATTGTAAAGTATCGCAAAGATCAGTATCATGATTATATTGACAAATGATGCACTGTGCAGCTCTACACAGCACACACTAACACACACTGTGATTGGTCAGAATCTCTGCTGGCTGGTCATTTGTGTGTTGAAGGCCCACGCTGCGAAAACTATTAACAAAGCACATTTCAGAACAGAAGGAGACCCGATACTCACCTTGTCCTTAAAGACATCCGGGTTTCCGCAGATGAAATCCCGGTAGCTTTCCGTCCTCACCTTGTCCTGCAGAAAAGAAGACGAGAGAGCGGAGCTGTGAGTGAAGATGAAGCGTCACCATTATATTCTCCATTAGAAAGACAGAGCGCAGCCTTCCCACCAAAAGAGTGATTGCTGAACAAATTCCAATCGTTCAGGACGAAAATTTAATTCTATCAAACAGTCTTTCGCCGCAGTTCCACTAGATGACTTTCCCTCTTTCGCAAGTCAAGGACCAAGTAAGAAATCAAATTAACAAGCATTAAGCAGCGAAGAGGGGGCCCAATCTCATTTCAGCACACTCGAGATTGCATTGGACTGCATTAGAAAGGGAATGTAACAGCTAATGATTTCGAGGGGGGCGGGAATTGACGGCGTTTGTTGGGTTCAGAAGGAAAAATGAAATGAAATTGACCCTGACACGTCCTGCTTCGCCAGCAGAATCCCAGAAAATGGCTAATTAACCCGCCAATCAAACCGCAACCCCGAACAAGCCCCCAACTCACGTCCACAGGACCTGAACAAACATGAAAAATAAAAATACACGTTTTTGCATTACAGGTAAGGGCCACTTTCACAGGAACAAATAAGTCTTAAGACAACACTGAACATCAGAAACCTGGTGAAAACATTTAACACAGAGACGTCCATGTAGAAGAACAAGCAATGAAACCAACGATGCACTAAAATAAGTATAATATAAATAATATATAATAAAATATATCCGTGTGTTCAGGTACAGGTTACAGACTAACTGCACAGGAAAGAGTGTAGAAGGCCATAAAAGCAGCTCACAGCTTCATTAAAACCCTCACGTAGAGTTTCAGCTGCTGTACAGTCAGAAACATTCATAGCACAAACTATTCCAATGCTTAATGATGATCATCTAATAATAATAATAATAATAAATAACTATATATAATAATAAATAAAAACATAACTGCACTACTGCTCTTGTCGAATTTATGATTTTTAACTCTCACCCACATTGCTGTGTCCGTGCGAAGAACCACGAGATGGTTCTCCAAGGGTTCTTTACACTATTTAGAACCATGAGTTCTGCATGGATCCATTTCATGCATGCACTCTTAAAAACAATGGTTCTTCAAGGGTTCTTTAGTAAAGGGAACAGTTCATGGTTCTAAATAGAACAGTTCAGCACAGAAAATGGTTCTACATGCAGCTTCCTTTGCATGCTTAAACGGCCTCTGCTCCGTGAAAGAGTTCTTCGGATAAATGGTTCTACACAGCACCTTTTTGTAAAGGATTCTATATAGCACCAAAAAGGGTTCTGCTATCGTTACAATGTCAAGGCTGCACACACAAAAAAAAGATGGTTCTTCAAGGGTTCTTTAATAAAGAAAACGGTTCTACACAGAGCCATGAATACTCCAAGAACCCCTCGTATGATTAAACGGTTCTCTGCACTGCTGAAGCATTCTTCAGACTGACGGAAAATGTGCTGCAGATGGTTCCACACAGCACAAAAGGGTCATGACAGTTTCACGCTTGGGTGAACAAAATGTTACAGATGATCATCTTCAGTTATCAGCAGTTGTGCTTCTTCAGCAGGACACAGCAGACCTACTCTCAGCTGTGCTCACTCTCCACCAATCTGAAGAACCTTTTCACCATTTAAGCCTGCAAATGGTTCTCTGACTTTACATCATTCTATAGGGAACCTATTTCCTTTACTAAAGAACCCTCCAAGAACCGTCTTTAAGATGAACAGCGAGTCACGTTAACCTTAAAGTCTTCTAACGAATAAAGACACCAATTAATTAATTAAAGCCAAGCGACACCTGCCTGCATCCCAAAAACTCCCGGAAAATTTCAACACAAATAATTGCAACACTTAATTTGTAAAACGTAAAAGTGGACCAGTTGAGACTTCCAGACACCCGGATACTAAGGCCGGCATGTAGGGTCGCGATTGTATGTATATATGTATGTATGTATGTATGTATGTTATAAAGCAGCGACAGTCTATGGAGAGAAAATTCAAAAAGCAGTCACTACAGTGGAAAAGTGAGAAATTACTGGTCCTTAGTGAGACGCAGAACGAATGCCAGAAACGAAAAAAACAAACTCTCTATTATGGTGTTTTTACATCACTTGACCTGTTTCTAAACAACACCTGAGGATGTAAAAATGAAATGCTGAACTGGTGTCAGAATTAAATACAATCCGCTTTGAAATGTAATAATTTCACAGCTATCCTGCTTCACACTGCGCAGCACTTTGAACAACATTAAATCAGTGGTGAGGCGTCTTTTACTTTTCGTTTTGCCGTGTTTTGTACACGTTACTGTTCACATGTGAAGCTCATGCTTTGTATTTCACTGCTTTGGCTGCATTTCAATGAGGCAGATTCATTTGAGGCAGAAAAAAAGTTGAAAACAGTAAAATAGAGGGTTTCCCTGTGGATCAGCGATGTCAGGTGTGCATTTTCATTCCAGTTTGACTGCATTCCAGTGAGGAAGCTGAAGCACTGCACAGGGTACATGAAAATCCTCATGCACTGTTTTTCGGGAAAGAGGTCAAGCAGTGGGGAAGCACCATAATGGAGGGTTTGCTATTTGGCTTGTGTTCTGCATCTCACTGTGGAACATTAATGCCGCATGCAGCGCGTTCCACGTTTTTCCAGTGAGTGGTTTTCAATTCGGACTTCCTCCCATACTGCTGTGTCCTCTCAAAAAGAATGGTTCTTCAAGGGGTTCTTCAGTAAATGGCTGCACATAGATCCGAGAGGTCTATGTGGAACAATTTCATGCATGCACTCTTAAAAAATATGGTTCTTCAAGGGTTCTTCAGTTAAGACAATGGTAGTACATGTCCTCTGCATGATTAAAAGGATCTCTGCCTAACGAAAGAGCTTTTCAGATTTAGGATGGGTCTATACGGAACCGTTCTGAAAATGGTTCTATAGTTCTTCTGCTGTTACAGGCTTGACATGGTCACAACAGCAGAACCCTGTCTGATAATAGAACACATTTGCCATCAATGTGAAGAACAATTTCACCACCCAGAGAACCATTTAAACATGAAATGGCTCCAGATTGAAGCACCGAAGAACCGTCTTTTTTTAAGAGTCTAGGACTGCAGTAAAAATACGAAGTAAAAATGCTTTTCGCTTAATTTTTTATTTTTTATGACCATTTTTATTCACCAATTCATTATGAAATGTTTACACCATGTAAAAGAAAAGAAAAGCAGGTTTTCTGACAAACACCGACAACTGGGATTTAAGGAGATGCCGAACAAATGTCCGTTACGGATGATTCCGAAGTTAATGTGATCTAACACCGAGAGGGCTCTACACGCCGAGTCTTCACTGACACTGCCGAGGAACAGAGCACTAGAGCCCGAGACACTGCTCTGACCTGTGATGATGGTTTCACGGCGGTCAGTAAAAGCCGTTCTGCACCACTCGCGCACACACACACACACACACACCCCTCACACACTGCGGCGGAGTGACGGAGTTTCGGCTCTGACGCAAAACTCTGCGTTAACGTAAAGAGAAATGAGCTCCAATCAGCAGGCGGCTTTATTCAGCTTTTACCGCAGTGTGTGCGCACTGATGAGCCTAACCCCCCCCCCCCCCCACACACACACACACACACACACCATTAGACCCCCATAACTTAACTACAGGGACGAGGATCAACCCTGAAAAGAACGGCTGTATAATAATAATCAGAATAATATTAAACACAAAAATCTACACCTGCAGTAAACGGGAGCACTATGCATTAAACTGGGGCAGAAGGCGTTTCTGTGAGAGATCTACTACGACTCAAAGGTTTGGAGTCATTTCCAAACAATATAAAACTGATTTCGTTGCAGATAAATATACAAAATTGTGCTGATATGATTTGTGTAATTTGTTTAAGCTGTGGATAATATAATAACGGAAAGAATAACGCACTGAAATTTTCATCATCATTATTATTATTATTTAAAATAGATTTTAACCCCATTTAAACCCATTTTCTGGTGTGGACCACTCACTGGAACAAAATATCATAAAACAATATTTATATCTGAAATATTCATAAAACATTAAAAATGAATCAATAATAATTTATAATATTTCTAATATAATTCTACCTTTTACATTAGGCGTATTGTTATTGTCTGTATGCATATTTATTTCACCATTCTGTTGTTTATATTTTCACATGACACTCTTAATAAAGATGGGTCTTCAGGGTTTGCAGTAAAGACAGTGCTTCTATATAGAACCATGAATATTTAAAGAACCGTTTCATGCTTAAATTGATCTTAGCACAGTAAAACGGTGTAATGTAAAATACTGTGTATAATCTTGAAGTGGTAATAACAGCAGAACCCTTTTGGGTGCTATAGAGAACCATAGGAAACACATTCTCCATCGATCTGAAGAACCATTTCACCATGCAAACTATTCTTGGTTCTACACAGAACTACTGTCTTTACTAAAGAACGTGTGAAGAAGCATCTTTGAGAGTGCGAGTGCACATCCAGACTGTGTGTATGTGAAATCGCAGCGTTTGTGATTCTGGTTCTGTGCCCCACCTTCAGCATTTCCTCGTGAATGCCGTAATGTCCGTATGAGCTGAAGTACGCTTCGTCCTCGTCTTCCCGAAGCTCTGCGATGGCCCCCGAGCATGAGGGCCCTGGTCTACCCGCGTTCAGCACCAGGCCTTGGGCTAGCACCCTTCACACACACACACACACACACACACACAAACAGAGGTCAGTGAGGAGCCACAAGGGCTTCGTTTTCTTCCATCAAACTCACGTGTGCGCGTGAGCGTGTGCACGTGCGCCCACACGCCCCAACCTTAAACACTGCAGTGGAATTTTACCCTGAGCTCCAACTTCCGAACCCTCCCGCCCCCCCCCCCCCCCTCCCCCCCTCCCCCCCCAAACCTCCCCCTCTTTCTCCCGCAACACTTTCTGCCTTACTGCACCTCAACATAAAAGCGAGCTCAATGCTGCCCCCCAGTGGTGCACTCACAATCTCACAGCAAGAAGAAAGGAAACGAACGCGAGACACTAAAGCACTGACTCAAACCAGCAATCACACGTCTGGACAGTGAGAATATACATCATTACTGTGATGAATTACAGTACAGTACAGTACGCTTTCCTGAACATATGGTGTATATCGTTAGTACTTGTAGACACTGACCAACTGCGTGTTTCATTTCATTACAAAGAGCATATTTAGCGCCAAATACTGAATATAAATCACAGTGTTCACAGTTTTTGATAGAATTTTTTAAATGAGGCTATAATGGCTCTTTTTCCTCTGTGCAAGCTGATCAGATGTCTAAACAATTAATAGTGATATATCATTTAATTAATTGCCTGAGGGATCACAGCGTTTTTGCAATATTGCCCCACTTCTATTACAAATGCTAACTGTAAAAAAAAGAATTATTCTTGATTTTCTAAGTGTAAATAAGTTACACATCCTTTGCACATTTTAAAACACCATTACTGTTTATTTGTTTTATCATATAGGGAAAAAAATAAACATGAAATGTGGCCTATGCTAAAGTTTTATATCATTTACTGTGTTAAGCTCAATAAAAAAAATTTAGCAGTAAATTTGCAGAAAAATAACACGTTTAAGTTTCCTGTAAAGGATGCGTTTCGCTCTAAACATGTAATTTGGGTTGTGAAAACTTTTGCTTCATGCATAAACTATAATAGGTTTGCTAAGTTTTGTTTCTTTTTGTTTTAAGAACATATCGCGAAAAAACAAATAAAATAAGTGGCTGAATGAGAAATTTATAATGAACACAATGTTTAACAGGCACTGTTTCACAGGGACGTCCAGCAGGTCAAATTCTACAGATTATATTCAAAATAGACACTTTAATCTAGAACTGAATGATTTAGGAAAAATATCCAAATGTTACTTTTCTGATCAATAACGTGACTGTGACTTAAATTGTGATTATTTTCTGCTTATCGACGTCCAGGCCTGATATTTTGGGCTAAGAAACCAGAATATCCACTTTTTCTGGCTGGAGACTGAAAAGGGCAGACTGCCAGGTTGGTGGTTGTGGTTGTAATGTCACAGTATGCGTTTTATCAGTTGATTCTGACTGGTCTGACTCATCTATACGCAGTTTAAATGCTCTGAAAATGTTGAGAAATAAATCTATTAATGAAATTCTTCATTAATAATAATAATAATAATGACTGTAATCTAGATAGTCAACTAACACAGTAAGCTGTCAACCAGTGTTGTTATGCTGGCCGCTTGAGACCATTATTGTTTTAAGACAGCTCAGGTATGAACACGTCCATTGGGAATTCCAACAATGTGTGAAAATTCCCCGATAACTGAGTGTGTGAGATGTAAACAGAGTGAGGAGTGAAATAGTTCAGATTTCATTACAGTGGTGGTGATGGGAACCAGGGGTCACCATGACTACAACACAGATATAGACACTTTATTTACCATCCGAATCCACCAGTAAACCTACATGTGTCTTCCGTGTTTTATATGGAATGCTGATGATGGGAAAATAGTGGAAAACCTGTAATGGCTGTAGGTTAGGGAACTGGCCCTGTAACCAGAAGGTCGCTGGTTCGATCCCCAGTGCTGACAGTCCATGACTGAGGTGCCCTTGAGCAAGACGCCTAACCCCCAACTGCTCCCCGGGCGCAGTGGATAGGGCTGCCCACTGCTCTGGGCAAGTGTGCTCACTGCCCCCTAGTGTGTGTGTATTCACTAGTGTGTATGTGGTGTTTCACTTCACGGATGGGTTAAATGCGGAGGTGGAATTTCCCCAGTTGTGGGATCAAAAAAGTATCACTTAACTTTGTAAGAATGGAGTTGAAGTTCTCTAAACTCTCATAAAGCAGCATCTCAGTCATCAGGCAGTGAATTCAGAACCAGTTCATGTAGGAACTTTCTGTGAAGAGCTTATAGAGGGACGTCTGGTTCCCATCACCACCACTGTGGACGCTTCTGACTCTCTAAGTTTCTGTAGAACAGAGTGTTTGACACCAAACCGCTCTGAACGACTGTTTCCCCCATAGCTATTTAATTATACTGCACGATTCCCCTTTGAGCCGAAGGACAGAAGCTCTCCATAAGTAGGGCCTGATAACGGCATGCACTGAAACTGGGTTACGTTCCTGGTAAAAGTAAAACTCACTTGAGGTTTTGCAGGTCCTCCATGGCGCGGGCCAGAGCCTCTTCTGAGCGCGCGGCCCGTTCCTCCGCCTGCCGAGCTCTTTGGAGCAAAGCTTCATCCTGACCGCTCGCCGCAGCATCCACCACCAACTCAGCCCCAACCAGCTCCTCCAAATCTGCAGGATATGACAACACACCCCAGACCACGGCTGAACGTCAGGAACTCCATATTGTGAACTATAAACTAGATGAAGATGAAACCTACGGCTCTGAACAGTTGCTATGCAAGTTATAATGCACAACCGATGAAACACAAGAGCTGAACTCCATCTCACAGGGTTCCTAACGTCGGGATCAGACTATGATCATTTCTGTCTTTCACAACCGTCACTATGTCAGATCAGACGATCATAGTGCCACGAATCCTCTGCGTGTTTTGGTCGGGAGTTTTGCGGCTCTACGGGTTGGAGAAATTTCACTTGCGCAGTTTTGACGAAGACTCAAATTCACATTCACCCATGATTTTTTTTTGGAATTTGTTCTTGGGTAAAACCAGAATCTACACACACTCAACTCTACAGCAGCCTGTGAATCTGACGTAGACTTTGTCTTTGGACTTTTCTCAAGAACACATATAAGAATAAACTTATATTAAAAAGAATAAAGAGACTGGACATTGAGGCCCAATGCGATGCTGAACAGAAAAAGAGAAAAGGCTGTTGTGGATCCATTCCCGGGTGTCAGAAGACGACTGTTGGCCGACTGTCCTTCAAAGCGAACTTGCGGTAACAAATGTGTTAACATATAAATGTACCTGTCATGTTCACTGTATGTAAGCAGACACTATAAACGCTTGTTCTCTCCAATGTTTTTCCTTTCGGGCTCATCGCGGTTCTCCCTGCTGCCACAACTCATAGAACCTTTCCTCTGTGTCACTGTTTTACTATAAATCTGCAACAGCCAGCCGCGCTGCCTTTTCATCTGTGCACCAGACAGAGCTCACCCTATCGGTTACGCCGAGGAACGCGTCATAGCAGATGTCAAACTCGGTCGAAAAGTACAAAAAGTTCTGACACTAGATTTTTCATCACGTTTCAAAGTCACTACAAGACCTGTTCATCGTTCCCGAAGCTCATATTCTGCCCTCACATTGGAAATTTGTTGGCTGGGACAAAATCCTGGCATTATATTCCCTAAACACCTGAGCTTGAGATGTCGATTAAGGGAACCGCAGTTCATAAATACCCCCAACCGTAACGTTCTGCAGCTTCATAGTCAGACACACATCTCTGAGAGGCATGCAGTGACTGATGGGTAAACTTTCCTGCAGTTTCCTGTGAAGTTCACTACAATGAACACTCGTCCCTGTGCTGCTCAAAGTTCCCTTCCAATGGAACTTTTCACTCCCTGTGGTTTGGACTGACCCTTAAAATGTCTGAATACCCTGTGCAGTTCGCTTCCCAGGGAACTACTGACTGGAACTTAAATGTTGCATATGAAGATTCAGGGAGAAGATCCAATTGCGATTTTCCTGATCAATATTGCGACTGCAATTTAAACTGCGATTACTTTCTATGGGGAGATTCACTCTCTCTAGGATGAAGCAGTCTGAACCAAACAGCATGCCGTGTGCTCCTCAGTACACGGAGCTTCGAAGAAGCCAGGATGCTCTTGCGTCGGAGCCACGAGGCAGGCGTCAGACAGCCTGCGGGTGCATACTCCCAGAGTCTGACAGAAAACTTTAATTTTTAAAACTTTAACTCCAGTACTTGTTTTGTGTACTTCGTCCACCTCTGGTAGGTTGGAACACTGTCTTTTATTTCTTCTTGTTTGTATGTAGGGAAGGTGGACGGAGATGTAAAGTAAAGTTAGTTTATTAAAGTTTGGGCCATTCCTGAGGTTGTTGCCGGTGTGTAAATCTACTGTTGTATTCATCTTAGTCACATAACGCAGTCTTGAACTTAATAGTTGCATTTGGTGTTTCGTGTCTCACTCACATCACCACATCTCACTCTTTCATATTGTTACTGCCTGACCTAGACCGGGTCGCAACACACTTGGGGGTCGTCTCGTTTTCCTCCTCATTTGTTGTTGTTTTGTGTTGTTTTTGGGCTTTGTTTGTTCTGGCTGGTGTTTTTTTTCTGGGTGGATCGGGTCGTGAGAATGGCTCAGTTCGACTTGTTCTCGGGTCATAACAAGGTGTGCAGCGTATTCTTTCGGTTCAGAATGCTTCATCCTAACAGGAGTTATAGCAGAACGCTCCTGTATAAATCAAAGCTTTCTTTTGGCCAAGAAGACCAGAACATCCACTTTTTCTGGTTTCATGCTCAAGTGCACTGTCTCAGTAAGTTGTGGTTGTGATGTCACAACACACAGAGGTTTGGTTGCCTCCACTGGTCCAACTCACCTACAGGCAGTACAGTGAAAGTGGGGTTTTAGCCTGTTTTCTGTACCTATCTGCAGCAGAGGATCATCAGGCAAAGCCGGCTTCATGAACTCATCGCTGTCCCACGGCACAGCACCATCGAACACTGCCAAGGTCTCTCCACTGCACTTCTACAGAACAAAACACACCCACAAAAGCACGATGTCATCCTGGGATCACGTAAAAAAAATATCAGACGTCAAGACTGGACAGACCGTTGGCTGGTCGATATTAAGAGTCATGTCTAAGCACAAACGGACAAAAGAAAAGAAAATCAATACTACTACATTTAAGTGACAAACTATGACAGGAACAAGAACACATTTAAGACCAAACCTAGGAAGACGTCGGAGAACGAGGGCCACGGATCTGCTGTTGTACGTTTTTCTATTTTTGTAAATAAAAGAGCCACAGGAAAAAAAAAAACTTACCACAGTTCTAATGTAGTTTATCATCTTTATGTATCCATAGTCATCCAGTCCTGGTGAAGAATTATTGCAAATAATAAAATAACTAAATAATTTAAATCATTCCCACCACACAAGCAAATTAATAAAGCAATTAAATGTTTTAATTGTACTTACGGTGGGCTTTCACCAGCTGCAGGATGCTCACACCATGATCTGCCTGGCAGTGCTGGAACGTTTCAGGGACTGAGTTGAGTGACCTGTTGGACAGAACAGACACTGATTACCGAGCCTGATTTGATAGGAATTCTGGACTATATTGATTAAATTTAGCATTATTGCACTTACAGTACTTTACTCAGTAAAGCATAATCATATCATCACACTGCTGTATCACATTATGTTACAATAAGCATAAATACAGTTCATTAAAATCGGTTTTCGTTTTGTTTTGTCTTGTTTGTGTGAATGTTTTAAAGTTTCCCTGCTGGCTGAGAAATTTGCCATTATTCCAGCGATTTTCCACCTGTGGCTCCACCTGAGACCTCTTGGACTGGCTGTTTAGGTGATGCTACATCACAGATATGATGCAGCCTGGACCATCCACTTGAAAAACGCTGGATTATGGCAACGAGGCTGCCTGAACCTGATATGACATTGGATGACGCAGCACTGCATCAGTGGGGCTGCCTGGACCGGCAGCCTTAGGCTGCATGAGCCTCTCCAGGCCTCTCGGGCCAGCTGTCTAAGTGACGCTACATCACGGCTACGTGGCTGTCAGGTGTCGGCCACTTGGGTGATGCTGCACTGCAGCTATGAGGCTGCTTGGACTGGTGGCGTTCGGCTGCAGGAAAACGCTCCCCCTTCGTGGCTGAGGACTTGTTTGGCCTTCAGAGCTTCCTGAACTGGTTGTCTGTGTGACCCTCCATAGTCGCAGGGTGACTTTTCCCATGGCTAAAGACTCTTTTTGGGCTGGTTAAGTGACTCTATATGGTGGTCACGGTAATCCCCCCTCACTAGCTGCTGGAAATGTAGAGGCATGTGTGTGCGTGTGTGTGCGCGCGCGTATGTGTGTGTGTGTGTGTTATTGTTATGTATTTTGTTATTCACTAATCTTTTTATAAATCGTCCTTGGGTTTGAGAAAGGCTTAAATTGAACTTATTATCATTATTATTATTACAGTAGCCCTCAATGGACAAACCAGAGAGGGAGAACAGAGAGAGATTCAGCTGGGTGTAATCTGCAACCTCACCACTAGATGCCACTAATTCTTACACACTGTAACTTTAATGGAAAAAAGAAACCAAGTGCTGGGCAACATATCGTCTACTCTGGCATAAAGATAATGATGGTACTTGTTGATTTTTACGATTAACAAAACTGATAAACAAAAAAAAGTATTACGGTGCACTGAAGACTGAAAAATAATACAAATACTTTGATTCTAATTTGTGCATTGGTTTCACATGAAAAAATACCTAATAAAGTGGCTGGTGAGTGTATGTTAATCGCTTATTAACACAAATAGCTAATCAGCCAATCACACGGCCGCAACTCACTGCATTTAGGCATGTAGAGGTGGTCAAGACGACTTGCTGAAGTGCAGACCGAGCATCAGAACGGGGAAGAAAGGGGATTTAAGGGGCTTTGAACGTGGCGTGGTTGTTGGTGCCAGACGGGCTGGTCTGAGTATTTCAGAAACTGCTGATCTGCTGGGATTTTCACACACAACCATCTCTAGGGTTTACAGAGAACGGTCAGAAAAAGTCCAGTGAGCGGTCAGTTGTGTGGACGGAAATGCCTTGTTGATGTGAGAGGTCAGAGGAGAATGGGCAGACTGGTTCCAGATGATAGAAAGGCAACAGGAACTCAAATAACCAACCAGAATCTCTGAGGAACGTTTCCAACACCTTGTTGAAAGTCTGCTACGAAGAATTAAGACAGTTCTGAAGGCAAAAGGGGGTCCAGCCTTTTACTAGCACCTAATAAAGTACGTAATAAAGTGACCGATGAGTGGATGTTACTTGTTACACAACGTTTCTGTCAGTTTACTCACTTTTGCAAACGGCTGAGTTGATATAACATAACAACAGATATAACAAACATCCACAAGTAAAATGGGTGCGCTTTATTAGTGTGTGCTCACTGTTACCTTTGGCAGAAAAGACAGGACACTGACACACCGTCAGCTTCCTCCTCCATCCATTGCCATTGTTCCTCATCGTCCTCCTCCTCCTCACCCTCACTGAGGGACAGATCAGGGACCTCATCATGACCTGCAGAACAGTCAGAACCATAAAAACGTTACCCTCCTTCACAGGGAACGCAGACAAAACATGGAGTTTAAACACAAATAAGAGCAACAAACGAAAGTATGAACGTCCATATGGAAATCTGATCTGATCATAAAGAGCAGCACACATTTAAAAATATACAGCCGCACATGTCGTGCACATAATACATGGATCATGCATTGATGTCTGATTTATTACTGAATCCCAGCGCAGTTATAACAGTTACGATGTTACCTATTTTCCTTAAAACCTGTCAGGGAACTAAACTTTCATTAAACTCAGGTTTAACTCATGTTTAGAGTTTAGTTATGCAGCTAGCTATTCCAATAATTCTCACTTCATTTGGAAGTATGTCATATATCATATAACCCTAGAATATATAAGTAATATCAGCATAATCTTATACACACACACACACACACACACACACAGACAGACAGTACTGTGTGAAAGTTTTAGGCATCTAAGCCAGTTTTTAACCAGTTGACCTCAGCAGTGAGTTTATCACAACATACATTAGAATAAAGTCACATTAATAACTCAAATAAACAAAAACAATAGAAAGTAACAAGAATTCCTTGGGTCCGTATTTTTCCTGGACACCTTCACAGCCGCCACAGAGACTCGTTAATATCATCAATTACATCATGAGCTCAATTTACTGAGCACTGATTGGTCAAACCAGGAGCTGCTTTTTAACTACATATAATACTGGACTTCCTCGAGGAGACGCTTGGAGATGGGGAAACACACACACTCACACACACGCACACACTAACATCCAGAACATCACTGTTTATATAATGTTTTCTATCATGTAGTGTATGTAACTATATAAAAGGCTGAAATGTGTCCCATATTTGAAAACGGTCGCTTTCACATCCGACGGACCACCAAGTCACACAGGGAACTCCATATGTGATAATCCGCGATTTAACCGCCCCCCCCACCACAGCGCGCAGCCCCTGGTGAAATACAGCTTTAATAGTCAGCTTTAATAAATCAGCTGTAATAAATCAGCTTTAATAATCAGATAATTCAGCATCTTCGCTCTCTCACGTGTGTCTGTGGGCTCCGCCATGCTGACCGCTCAGATTCTTCCGGGTCGCGCTGAAGCTGCAGCTGCGCCATGCAGCCACAGGGGGCGCCAAATCTACAGCGCGACGTTAAAGGCGCATTAGTTTCAAGTTTATAGAATAGAATAGAATAGAATAGAATAGAATAGAATTTACAGCCGTTTTATCTCTGTGTTTGCACACTGTGAAATTAGACCCCTCTGCATTTGACCCATCCGTGCAGTGAAACACCCACATACACACTAGTGAACACACACACTAGGGGGCAGTGAGCACACTTGCCCGGAGCGGTGGGCAGCCCAATCCACGTCACCCGGGGAGCAGCTGGGGGTACTTTATTCATTTATCTCAAGACCCGTTTTTTTGCTGGAACTCACCAGCTCACTTCGCTCTTCGAGGGTCAGCTTGCCTTCATCTTTTACTATGTAAGCAATTTTGCTGGCCTCTCCAAGCTCCAGGTGCATTCTGCCATCTAACACCCCTTTCATACAAAGCCCTGCCTGCGCCGTTCATTCTGTCCCATTCAAACGCTGGGCTTGTTTTCTCACTGAAGAAATCCATCTGTCTCAACTATATGGCTATAACCTTAATCATTTCTAAATGAATGACTTTTACAGAACTTTTATTAAACTGTGACTCAAAGACATATTCCTTCAAAAACCCCGACAAGGACCCTGTATGATGTGGCCCTTCGCTGCCCACTCCAGGCTTCCTCCACTTGCTGATGCACCACTACACAGTGGGATGCCAGGGGCCCGGTGCCTTGTTGTACAGACCTGAAGTTTTCCACGCTTGACGTGCTCTAAAACGGCTCGCTGCGGGTTTCCTGCCATCTGCTGTGCCACTAACGCCAGCCAAAGGATAAGACTGCATACGGCTGTTGCCAAACCTCAGGGAAGAAGGTGGAGATTTACTAGTATCCAGTGCTGCTGGACATATCAGCTGGTCTGCTTTGGGGCCTTAGGTAGACTCTTTAAAAGGATGGTTCTTCAAGGGTTCTATAATTAAGAGGATGGGTCTATTTAGAACCACGAGTTCTATGATGAAACGTCGAAGCTGCCAGAACGAAATCTTGCATCTTCAAAGCGCCAAATTTACAGGAGAAGGAACAAACAGACTTTACTTTTAATGCAAGTGAATGGAACCAGACATTTTGGGTCATTTTGGGCCGTTTCTTAGTCCATTCATCGTGAAGTTTAGTGTAGAGCAACAGGCTTTTTCAAATTCTGCCAGAAACTGAAAAAACAAAAATGGACATTTCGCTCCTTCCTTGCTCACACTGGTTTTGTAGAGACAAATGGAGCCCAATTCATATTCATACGGGTTTAAATGCGCAAGTTTATTGCGTCCCTAATTTATTGATATAAAACAAACAGCAGAAGAGATCAAAGTTCACAATGATGAGCATAAATTAAGGCTTCAGAAGCCTCTCCACCGCTAAGCAGAAACATCCCTTATTTATGCATTTAAGGAAGTGCACAAGTTTAAATTTGTAAACAGAATATGATGCGATGATACACACCTCACAAAGCGTCCCGTTCTGAAGCACCAAAATACGACGCAATTACACAGAATTAAAGCACTTAAAGCACGAATGAAGGTCACTGTTTTTCTCCCATGTTGCCCAGGTTGTAAACCGCTTTGTTTTCGAGGATCTCCACTTTTGCCTCTCCATCAGTGAGCGTGTTGGTCACCATGGCTCGGGCCACAGTGGTGATGGGGATGGACATCGTGGAAAAAACGGAGGAAAATGCACCCAAAAACTTCCGGGCCATCCACTCAGCTGGCCTGCTCTCCTGCCTGTCCACCAGGAGAACCCTGGGGGGGGGCAAGGAAACAACAATTACCTCTAAAAATAACAACAACAGCATAGACACCCTAATCACAAATAACGCATGACATGCAGCTCAGAATTAAAGAATATAATATACTATAGACTTAAAAAAAAGATGCTCAAGGGGCAGTCGTGGGTTGGAGGTCAGGGAACCGGCCCTGTGACCGGAAGGTCGCCGGTTCGATCCCCTCGGCCGACAGTCCATGACTGAAGTGCCCTTGAGCAAGACACCTAACCCCCAACTGCTCCCCGGGCGCCGTGGATAGGGCTGCCCACCGCTCCGGGCAAGTGTGCTCACTGCCCCCTAGTGTGTGTGTTCACTAGTGTGTATGTGGTGTTTCACTGCACAGATGGGTTAAATGCAGAGGTCTAATTCCACAGTGACCAATGGTTGTAAATTCAACTCGTAAATGAAATGGTTCTATTTAGAACCACGAGTTCAATCTAGGACCATTTCTGGCATAAATGGTTCTTTGCATGGTGAACTGGTTCTTCAGCTTGATGGACAATGTGTTGCATATGGTTTTATATAGCACCAAAAAGGGTTCTGCTATCGTTACAATCCTGACATAATAACAGCAGCCGTTTGGTATCCGAACCATGAACAACACGTTCTCCATCAATCTGAAGAACCATTTCATCATAAAAAGAACTATTTATGTGTGAAATGGTCAGACACAGCACTCATGATTCTAAACAGAACCAGGGCCTTTACTACGGAACCCTTTTTTACGAGAACATTTTTATTATGGCCAAAAAATTCATGACAAAGCCTCTAAATACGACAATGAAAAATTAAATCAAAACCTATTTGTCTTTTGGGTCTAGTGCCATTCATGGGAGGAAAACAATAAAATAAATACAAGAGATATCTAAAAATGACTTTTAGCCAATCAAATGTTTAAATATTAAAAAAAAAAAATTTATTTGGTTATAATACGCTGTACAAAACTGCAAAACATCAGTCGTGGGTTATATTGATATGCATGGGGGGAAAAAACAATAAGCTAAATTAATGACATAATAATCTATGTATTTTTAGTGGCCCCACATTTGCTTTAATATTAAAAATAAAACAGGTTATCGTACTCGGTGTACATTTGTACTCTTGCAAAACTGTAAAACTTGAAATAAATAATAAAGCAAAAAGGTGAAAGTGTAATGGCGTACGCAGGCCTGTAGATGGAGTAGCGCTCAAAGCCCAGCTCTGCTATGTCTGCTTCAACCTGACCCTGCAAAACACCAACGGAGAAACATCATTCCAGGCTCCCAGCTTTAGTCTTCCAGTACTTGACCACTGGAAGTGACCTGCTCAGACACGAGAAGATCATCTGACCTCCTTTCATTCCGGATGTCCAATAATAAAGACACACCTAAGCCATTATAAATCATCTGAGAATGACGTGATACAGCTGCAGCTCTGAACTCTGCACTGCACTGTCTGAAATAGAGGTACGTCAATGATGTAAAGCCTGGAGCAGTTTCAGTGTATTATAATAATAATAATAATAATAATAATAATAATAATGCCAATAATAATGATGATAATAACAATAACATGTGCTAAACAGTATTTCTTCATGCTAATTTAAGCTCGATGTAATGTCTGAAGTTGTTTACTGCAGCAAAATAAAACTATTTACCAACAGAAACAGTAAATACAGCAGCTCACAGCACATTAACTCATGAAGTGGGTAAGGACTTTTTTTTGTTTTTTTGTTTTATGAATCTCTTGTTTTTTGTACTTTTTATCATTTGTTGTCATTTTTATTATGATTTATTTCGAAAAGTGTGAAATTATTTAGTTTGTAGAATAATAATAATTATTATAATTACATTTGTTTACATTATTTACAACTATTATTATCATTGTGAAAGGATTGAATAATAAAAATAATTCAAGATGTTGAAACTTTAATTCTCAATTATTGATAGATACTATTTACAAAAAGCAGAGATAAATAATAGTATCAAATATACCGAAACAAGAAACAAGAGTAATGTGCAGTACAAAAATACAGAGTAACTGTATGAATGTTATGCAGGAGGCAGTGCAGTGGAGCTGATCCCTCCAGTGAATGAGCTACTGACTATGGACTAGCAATAAACGTCAACAGTTGCACTGATTACATTTAACACTGATATTTATGAATGAATAAACAAAGGGACGGTGCAATGTGCAGCTTTAGTGGACAAATAGCCACTTGAACAAAGAAACGTGAAAGGCACTTTCTAGAGCCAGCGGTCTCCAACCCTCCTCATGGAGATCTACTTTCCTGCAGAGCTTGGTTTCAACTTGTTTCGTGGGCTGGAGGTCAGGGAACCAGCCCTGTGACTGGAAGGTTGCTGGTTCGACCCCCCTGGCTGACAGTCTGTGACTGAAGCGCCCTTGAGTAAGACACCTAACCCCCAACTGCTCCGCAGATAGGGCTGCCCACTGCTCTGGGCAAGTGTGCTCACTGCCCCTAGTGTGCATGTTCACTGCACGGATGGGTTAAATGCAGAGGTCTAATTCCACAGGTGTGCAAACACAGAGACAATTCTATTCTATTCTACTGAACACTAATTCTCCTGTATTAGCCAATCAGGGATTGGGAAGAGTTTATTTAGCTGGTGAGGCAAACTGTGGTTGGAACTGGCTTTGCAGGAAGGTAGCCCACAAGGAGGAGTGTTGGAGACCACTGCTGTAGAACCAGTGGTTGGTTTGTCCATCCTGGACTACTGCAGAAACATGGTGGCCTCTGTTGAAGAGGAGCCACGCCCTGTGTAGACATGAAAAGCTCATTCTAAGACAACAAAAAAACTCAACGATTCGTAGTTACAGGCGATTATACACTAATAAACGCACGGTTTTGTAAACCGTCTTCCATTTCCGCTAATAGAGCCGTCTGAATCTTACACACTGCACCTTTAATCAGTGTCCTTGTGAGTAACAGCTCCAGGAGTCATACCTTGGTTTTCAGGTAGAGGAAGCTGCTGGTTTTGTCGGCCCCTTTTGAGGATTCCAGGTGGAAGTGTGTGCAGCCCCCAGCTTTGGCGAGCTCCGCAGACTTCAGAACGTAGTCGTGATCCACACGAATGAACCCCTCCTGCAACATTTCACAATATTCACTCGCATTAGTCTGGGAGGAGATCCCTCAGGAGACCAACCGCCACCTCATCAGGAGCTGCCCAGGCGTTGTAGGGAGGTCATACAGGCACGTGGAGGCCACACACAACACTGAGCCTCATTTTGACTTGTTTTAAGGACATCACATTAAAGTTGGATCAGCCTGTCGTGTGTTTTTCACTTTAATTCTGTGTGTGACTCCAAATCCAGGCCTCCACTGGTTAATAAATCTGATTTCCATTGATGATGTTTGTGATTTTGTTGTCAGCACATTCAACTTTGTACAGAACAAAGAATTCAATGAGAATATTTCACTCATTCAGATCTAGGATGTGTTATTTGAGTGCTCCCTCTATTTTTTTGAGCAGTGTATATATAAAAAAATATCATGTTGCCCAGCCCTACTCCCAAAAACTCTTATTTTATTGTCTAGAAGTGTAAAGGGTGTCACTCAGCTCGGGCGAGTCTTCTGCCTTAGACACTCACAGTTCCCGCTTTGGCTTTGGTCGTTCCGAGGCAGCAGTATCCAACATCGTGGCCCTGAAACGCTGCAGCGTAATCCTCCAGCTTCTCAAAATCCACCACCTCCTGAACCTTAACGAGTAAAAAACCCAAGTTAATCACAGTCGAAGCAGCACAGACCTGTGTGCTCACGCTCACGCGTATGAAAACAGACATGACGTAACCAACATAACTACCAAATTCTCGTAGGCTTTATCCTCAAAGGGCAGCTTCCGCCGGCCAATGAGAGTGACCTTAGAGAAAAGACTGCGCTCCACGATTTCCTTCAGCAGCACTCTTCCGGTCTCTCCGGACGCTCCCAGAATGAAGCAGCTTTTATTCTTTTGTCTGAAGTTGTCCTCCATCGCTTGCAAATCCATCCTTCAGAACACCAAACAGATGCATTTGTTACTGCAGCTCGAAATAATTATGCAAATTTGACCCATAAGACTGGGCAATAGAACAATATGCCTCGTTACTGAGATGATTTATGTCACAATACAACAATTTACTTTTCTGAACATATCCTGTATATCGCCAGTGCCTGTACAAACTCACCAACTGCACGTTTTATTTAACGTTTAACTGGATTTAGTGAGAAATACTGAATAAAAATCACTTTGTTCAGAGTTTTTGGCGGGATTTTTTAAACGTAGCACTTCTGGCACTTCTTCATTTGTTCCAACTGATCAGACGTCAGAAAAAAGATCTTGACATACTGTGGATTGTGAATTTTCTGAAATAGCGCAATATTATATGCAAGATTTATGTACTCTAACGTCTAATGTATTAATTGCATTCTTATTCAAATGTTCACTTATCAGTAATATCATTTATGAGACTAAACAAAAATCGAATTGTCCGGGTTTTGTTAGATCATGTTCTTTACATATTAAATAAATGCGGCGACCTCATTCAGAGGAGCAGATTAAACGGCGTAAGTAGTCGTTATTCTTCCACCTCAAAAGGTGGAACGTGTGACCTGCTGAATTGGCTCTGATGAGAAGTCGGTGCTGTGAGACTCGGGGAGCTACAGCTGCTTTAGCTTCTCTCCTGAATATTTACCGTATTGTTCTTGCTGTGCTTCACGTCTGTTTACATGAAATTCATTAGTCTTTTGAAACATGTGGCTCATTTGCTGCAGCTCTCGAAAAAAAAGGTCAAATTTCCGTCTGAGTCTGTGGTTCTCAGTGTTAGTTTGAGCTTCATGGCTGCAGTCTGGACTAAATGTGGTCAGTAAATGAAGCTGCAGGTCCAGGCAGAGAAGAAAGGCTCTCAAACTTCAGCTAACTTTGCTTTACAGCGTAATTTAACAGTAGTCAGGTGAAAGGAGGAACAGTGTACTGGCTGGAGGGCCACGGATCGCACGCTCTCAAACAGAAGACATGGGCTGATTAAAATTTCTCCACAAACCACATTTGACCCTGGCGCTGGACCTTGGACACCTCCGATTTAGAAACTGTAGCCCATGTGTTGAACCACAGTTCGTACCTGAAACAGTGCAGAGTGACTGGGAAAGCAACTGCTCAAGCTCTTCATCAAAAGTCCCCTTCTGGCCACAGAGCTGCTCCTGCGTAGATGTTTGTGGGTGGAGGACCACTCTCTACAGGAACACCGTCAGTGTTCAGAAATCTGATGAAGAGGCTCATTTGATCCCAGTACTGGGGTTTTTCAGTGCATGTAAACTCTCACTCTGATTTCTTTCGTGTCTCTCGTGTACACAGCACCCGCGAGACGCAGCACAGCACTTCTGGAGCGACACTGAACCCGACGACAGACTCGACTTAAGTATTCTTGGTGTGTTAGATGATGTACACTCATATTTGACCCAATGTTTAAAAAAACAAAGACGTAGCATGACGTTTGAGTTTTACACCATGTCTAGTCACATCTTATTCTTTTACTATCTGGTTGGCCTTTCTGGCTGGTTGTAAAGCAGGAATCCGATTACTGCCTGACTCATGTAGACCTGGAGTTTCCCCGTTATCTGACTACTCAAGTGCATGAAAACACACTGAACCAGTTACTGACACCATCTGATATAATTATCAGAATATCAAGTGCTTGCAAATGAATTCAGTGCTATGCAGAGAACACCACTCAAATGATATCTGATAAAGTGGCCAGTCAGTGGAAGCAGAAGGCGGGTGTTTCTAATAAAGTGGCCAGTCAGTGGAAGCAGAAGATGTTTCTAATAAAGTGGCCAGTCAGTGGATACAGAAGGCGGCTGTTTCTAATAAAGTGGCCAGTCAGTGGAAGCCGAAGGCGGGTGTTTCTAATAAAGTGGCCAGTCAGTGGAAGCAGGAGGCGGCTGTTTCTAATAAAGTGGCCAGTCAGTGGAAGCAGGAGGCGGCTGTTTCTAATAAAGTGGCCAGTCAGTGGAAGCAGAAGGCGGGTGTTTCTAATAAAGTGGCCAGTCAGTGGAAGCAGAAGGCGGGTGTTTCTAATAAAGTGGCCAGTCAGTGGAAGCAGAAGGCAGGTGTTTCTAATAAAGTGGCCAGTCAGTGGAAGCAGAAGATGTTTCTAATAAAGTGGCCAGTCAGTGGATACAGAAGGCGGCTGTTTCTAATAAAGTGGCCAGTCAGTGGAAGCAGAAGGCAGGTGTTTCTAATAAAGTGGCCAGTCAGTGGAAGCAGAAGGTGGGTGTTTCTAATAAAGTGGCCAGTCAGTGGAAGCAGGAGGCGGCTGTTTCTAATAAAGTGGCCAGTCAGTGGAAGCAGAAGGCGGGTGTTTCTAATAAAGTGGCCAGTCAGTGGAAGCAGAAGGCGGGTGTTTCTAATAAAGTGGCCAGTCAGTGGAAGCAGAAGGCGGCTGTTTCTAATAAAGTGGCCAGGTGTTTGAGGGCCTGTGAGTGATGTAGCTGATCTACAGTCCAGTCCAGTCCAGTCCAGTCCAGTGCTCCTGGGTTGAACCCACAGCTGGTCCTGTGTTCTGTGTCGAAGCCGCGGCTCTGTCGGTTTGGAAATTGTCCAGCCGCGGTTTCGACACAGAAACGGTTAAAGTGCAGCGCTGGTGTTTAAAGGGTCAGCAGGTGAGGTCAGTCAGGTAAGGTTATTAGAGTTCAACCGCCCGTCAGTCACAGACACGCGGCCCGTACCTCGGACACTCCTCGGCCTCCGGACTGTCCGTGTAGTGAAGAATCGCTGCGAGCACCGCGACGACCACAGCCAAGGCACCGAGGGTTCTGCTCCAGCTGCTCTGCAGAAAGACCATCACAGTCCTGCGCTGCAGATCCGAGATGATAGAGACGATGTTCTCACTGCGCCCTGAAGCTCCTGCTCCATTTCCGTCTTCTGCTGCTGTCTCTGCGCATGCGCACTGCTCTCACCGTTTCTGCTTACATATATATATATATATATATATATATATATATATACATATAAATATAAATTCTTTATTATTATTATTATTATTATTATATAAAAATATATAAATAAATATATAAAGTCATATTTAACGCATTTTAAAGGGATTTTACTTCTTTACAGCAGTGGTGGACAGTAACTGAGTAACTGAGTATCTGAGTAAATGTAATTGGTTTCTGTACTTTAGTATTTTTGGTGTATCTGTACTGAAGTTTCTCCGTTCTGGACTTTCTCCTTTCACTCCACTACATTTCAGAGTCTAATATCGACTTTTTCCTCCTACATTTTGAGAAATCTGTCGTTCCTTTTGGTTTCTGTGTGTATAAAAACGTAACATGTCAAAACGAAAGAAGCGCAAAGCCAGAGCACCAATCAGGGCCCAGCGGTCACTTTGTTTAGAGCTGGTTTTGACCTGTTGGTCATACCGACCCAGTGCAGCACGCGGTTCAACGTCAGCGCAGCAGCGTAAAACTTTGGGAGAGTCTGTTCAACATAAATGATGAACTAACCTAACTTTGTGTAAATAGAGCTCAATATAGAAATATGTCCACATATGCAGTCGAGACTGACGCGGCTTTTTTCTGAATTTCTACAAACACCATTTCATTTTATAGTAAATGAGTTTGGGCTGGTTTATGTTTATGAACAGACGCCTACAGATCAACATAGTAAAGGAGCTCATCTGTGATCCTGAGTTTAAAGCCAGTTTTTATTCAACTTAAACTTGGAACTAAGTTGTAAATAAATCTGAAACTGAAACTTTGCTTGTGTGTAAAAAGTGATTTCAGAGCCACTCGGTTCTCCCTGATGGAAACTGTTTACCTTCAGTGTTTTGTGCTTCTGATCATTTTAATAGACGTCAGCGTCACTAATTAATGACGTTCTATTAAAAGACTGGTTTACCAAGAGAGACGCTGGAGGACTTTCACCTGAAATGAGTTCATGAAGCCAGTCTGGTTATAAAAATGATAACAGGACATCAGAGCCAGAATTCCTCTTTTAGTACTTTTACTTTATACTTAAGTACATTTGAAGGGAAATACTTTAGTACTTTTACTCCAGTGGAGGTCTAAAGGAGGAACTTCTACTTTTACTGGAGGAATATTTTACCTTGGGGGTCTCGACTTCAACTCAAGTACATGGTCTATCTACTTCGTCCAGCTCTGCTTTACAGTGAAAGCAAAACACAACACGTTGCTACTTAGAGACACTGAGCTGCACTGTTATATAATAGTTCTAAACAGATCCATGAACATGAAATAACCCTTCACATGCTTAAACTGGTGGAGAATGAGTTCTACAGCACCAGGGTTCTGTTACTGTTACAATGTCAAGCCTGAAACAATAGAACAGTTTTTGTGCTATTAAGAACCCTATTCAAAACGGTTCTATTTAGAACCATGTAACCTTCTCCACCAATCTGAAGAACCGTTTCACCGCATAAAGAACCATTTAAGCATGCAAATGGTTCTTTGAGTGTTTGTGGTTCTATTTAGAACCGTTATGTTCTGCTGAACTCCTTCAGAAGCAACTTCTTTACGTGCTGTAACAGTTTACCTGCGTTTTGTTTAACGAGGACTCGTGTTAAAGTCATGAGGCCTTCTGTTTGAGAACGTAAAACCTTCCTGCTGAAGAAAGTCAGAACCCATTAAAAGCTCCTGCTGGTGTCCAGTAGTCACTAAGAATATTCCGTGATGGGTTCATGTCACAGCGGAAAGGACTCTAAGTGTGTATCTAGTGCTCTCGGATTGATTCTGGACGCATTTAAAGGTTTCCTAATTGGATCTAAATGTGTCCCTCTAATTGTAACCATTAGGCCAATTCCCACTATCAAGCAAAATCATCAGGGTTGAATCCCAGTGGTTCTAATGGTCTTGCTTTTTCAGCAGGGACAGCGATTAAGAGTACAATATTTTTCATATATGCAAGAGCACATTTATCTCTGTGATTTGCATAAAAAAAAAAAACCACAAATCTGTTTTTTCATCATAAATAATACTATAGTGCCTTCAGTAACGTGTGCATGTTGTTTCTAATCGAGTTTTCCACAGCATTTATTTGTTGGGTGTTTCTATAAAGATGTGTATTCATCAATATTATGATTATCAATATTATGATTTTCACATATTGGCAGTGCCACAACAAGTGCATTAGAACTGTCTCTGGGTATTTGCCACAGAGTGACCAAACTGTGCGTGTTATTTTTTTAATTTTATAAAAATGTATAAGATTTCGGCTTAGAAAATGTGTTTGTCTGTGTGTATGTGTGTGTGTCTGTGTGTGTGTGTATGTGTGTGTATGTGTGTGTGTGTGTATTAGATGTGCTCAAACCTGAGTCTTTCAACTTCAAGCACTGCGTCATGCTGTTTCTCTACCAGAAGAGGGCAGTGCGTCCTCCTAATTCAGCTTTAAATAGTTCTTGCATTGTTTTCCCCCCTTTTTATGGCACACTATTAATGTTTGCATAGGTTTATACACCACAACCAGTGATGGTTCATTTCTACATGACTGTCCTTCTTAATCACTACACTCCCAGAGTTAAAGGTTGTAAACGGTCACTGGGGCGGATCTTCAGTACTTTTAGTCAGGAAACATAACTGTACCGTGTCCATAAAGAAGGGCCTGGATTCAGTTCCCGGTTGGGTGGCCAGGGTCCTTTCGATGTGGGCTTTCTCCTGCATCTGCATGGGTTTCCTCCCACAGTCCATAGACGTGCTGTCAGGCCAATTGGACATGCTAAGTTTACGGCATTTGGCTGACGCTCATTTTTACACAGGTAGACCAAGGTGGTGTTAGGAGTCTTGCCCAAGGACCCTTATTGGTATAGTGTAGGGTGTTTGCCCAGGTGGGGATTGAACCCCAGTCAACAGTGTCAACCACTCAACCCAGTCATCCACTACACTAACCAACCACCACCTCAGTTGCCTCTAGGTGTGAGTGTGAATGTATAGATCTGTCTACCCTGTGATGGACTGGTGGCCTGAGCAAAAAACTGTACCTGCACAGAGGATATTCTGATTGCCTGTCCTGTATTACACCTAATTCAAAAAGCAGCCTGGAAACACTCCTTGTAACTTCAGTGTGAGTGGGCGGGGCTAAACTGCTATATACCGAATAGGTGTGTACACACTGCAATAAAATAGTATCTGGTGAAGTAAAATGATCTTTAATGTGGCCGGTAAATCCAATATTTCTCCTGTTCACATTGCTGTAAGCTTCATTTAAGATTATTTATTTCTAGACTGTTTTAAGTAGTTTTATTATTGCTTGTTTTAAGAAACGTGCTTGAAACAAGCAAAATTATCTGCCAGTATATTGAGACAATTTTACTTCATAAAATTAGCGAAAACAAGTAAAAATGTCTAAAAATGAGTTAGAATATCTTCTGATAAGTGCACGACCATCTCAAAATGGGAAATGTTAGATATTGTAACGAGGAGTGATGAGGAGACGGACGCATGTGCAGAGAAAAGCAAGATTTATTACGGGTAAATCCAAAATCAGGGTCAGAGAGCCAACACGAAGATAAGGTGGGATGGGCATAATGAAAATAAACAGGTTAAATAAACGTCAGGGCCGGAAGATCAAACAACATACAACACATCAGACCCCAAACATGAAACATATCAAACAAGCAACTCAGGAAAACACAGGGCTTAAATACAAACAGGGATAACGAGGGATAACAGGACGCAGGTGGAAAACACTGGAGTCAGAAAACAAGGGGGCCGGACTGGGAAGAAATCAAAACAAAAGCACAGGACAGGATTACAAGCTAGACGAAAGCACATGAGGAGACTGGGAGTGGCCAATCGTGACAGATATTGACTAGATTTGAGATCATTTCACTTGATAAGATATTGTTTTTTGTCGTGTATGAAAATGTGTTGGATTTTGTGACATCATAAAAAATATGGACCATTTAGAGTGAGGAGTGAAGGGACTTTTAATCACTGACAATGTTTACATACGACATCTAACTTAAAACAGAGACCAAGAGAACCAAAGCCGTGTTCTGACCAACATTCATAACTCAGCCGAAAACAACACTGACACTTTCAGTTCCTTTACAGAGTGTTTACTGGCAAAAACACACTTAATGCCCAGATTAATATGTTTAAACTGTTTAAAACTCACAGCAATGCATACGGGGTATTTTTATCCCGGGCTCAGAGATTTGACATGACGGCCTTGGGCGTACCGGCCAACAGGCCTCTTAGCGTCATTCCAAGCGGAACTCCAGTCTCAACCACAGCACATCTGTTCTGCCACTTGTTCCAACATTTGTCAGTTTCCTGAATCAGTGACGTTCACTGAGGGCCAGATTTCCAAATGAGCATGCCAACAGACCAAATACAGAGAAGAGCAAGATTACATACCTCCAGATTTTTATATATTTTCATATATTTATATTTTTTCCTATTTGTATTTCTGCCTGTAGGGAGGATCTGGTTTATTTGTTCTTGTTATATGTCTACACCCATTTACAGTTACTGTATAGTGTTGTGCGTCTGCTACTGGCTTTCCTTCGGGATCAATAAAGTCTCTATCTATCTATCTATCTATCTATCTATCTATCTATCTATCTATCTGTCTGTCTGTCTGTCTGTCTGTCTGTCTGTCTGTCTGTCTGTGAGGGCTTATGCAGGATTTATCACAGTTTTATTGCTATTTTGCCAAATTATGAAAAGGGTAAAGTACATATTCAAGGTACATAAACACGTCAGACATTTCATTAAAACCACCTCCTTGTTTCTGCGCTCACTGTCCACTTTATCAGCTCCACTTACTGTATAGCTGCTCTCTGTAGTTCTACAGTTACAGACTGTAGTCCATCTGTTTCTCTGATACTCTGTTACCCTGTTCTTCAGTGGTCAGGACCCCCATGGACCCTCACAGAGCAGGTACTGTTTGGGTGGTGGGTCATTCTCAGCACTGCAGCAACACTGACGACGTGGTGGTGTGTTGGTGTGTGTTGTGCTGGTATGAGTGGATCAGACTCAGCTGTACTGTAGAACTACAGAGTGCAGCTATACGGTCAGTGGAGCTGATAGAGTGGACAGAGAGTGGAGCATGGTTGATGATGTAGCCGTGCACTTGGCACCACATTAACTGGAGGAGCTCAAGCTTCTATTACTGGTTAGCTACACTAGCCTTGTATCTCCGGTGCTGAAACCAAAGAAACCAAAGGAACCAAAGCGTGATCAGCTCCATTTGAGGCTGTGGGGAAACCTGGTTGAATTTTCTTTTAAAAATATAAACCGCTATCAGATTTTTCTGAAATCAATCCTTCGTTCTGAAGACTTTAGCGGATCTATATCTCACTGTAGGCCGGAGCTCATGCAGAATGAGAGAAGGTCAGTTGTTTCCTTTAAAACCGGCGCACTGCGGAGGCAGTCTTCTCCATGCTGTGGATGAATCTTCGTCCTGCTGGCTTTTTAACTTAAAGCCTTCTCCTGAAAAGCTGCTCTTTTGCCGTGATTGGAAAAGGAAAGAAAGGGAAGACCAATCCGCATCCCACATGCAGACAAAAACAAAAGGTCTTCGACCCCTCCGGCCCGGCTGGAACACGGCCACTGAGGTGAGCAGCGGAGGAGCCTGGGGAGAAAGGGCCTCTAATTAGCGCTGAGTGGAATCCTAATGGGTTCCTATTGTCCGGCGCCGGCCGCCTGTGGAGGGGAAATGGCAGCATGTGGGTCGCTGTCATACACACATGTTGAGTCATTGTGGCGCTGCTTCGATCATACAGTGACAGGGACTGAGAACCAGGAGAGCTTTTCGGCACCTTCAGCTGGACGTTATTTTAGGGGCACAAGATTTAAATGTCAAAAACAGCTTGATTTTGTTATAAGACGTTAAAATCAACTGCATAATTTCTGTTCAGCTCAAATAAAACTAAATCATATATAAACATGGTGTCCAAACTTTTGCATATGTGACAACGGTACAAACCCAATAAATACAATACAAACATTAGACCATATAATAAACAGAGAAATAAAAAGATAATTAGTACAAATTAAGTGTACTTACATGTTGTATAACACTCTCCTATATACCTTCATTTATTAAAGGGGAATTCCACAGATTTTTAAAAAAATGTATTTAAATGGTGCATAATTAACTGGTTAAGATATAAACAGAGGGATTTAGTGTGAAATGCTTTGTTCTAGATAAACTAACAGAGTCAGAGCTGTTCACAGTGGTGGTGAATGGAACCAGACGTCCCTCTAAAAGCTCCTACAGAAAGTTCCTACATGAACTGGTTCTGAATTCACTGCCTGACGACTGAGACGCTGTTTTATGAGAGTTTAGAGAACTTCAACTCCATTCATGGTGGAGGGAGACATGCAGGGCGCTGTGCAGCAAAATAGTCCCCAAAGAAAACTCATTATTCCAGATTTTCCACTGTTTTCCATCATCAGCATTCCATATAAAGCTCAGAAGACTCGTGTAGGTTCTCTGGTGGTTCTGGATGGTAAATAAAGTGTCTATATCTGTGTTGTAGTCATGGCGACGCCTGGTTCCCATCACCACCACTGTAAAGACGTCTGAACCACTTCACACCAAACCATGCTGGGTCACTTTGCTTATACCTGATTTATGGGGGAATTTGGGGAAAGTGGTGGAATTCCCCTTTAAATGTGATTATAAATGAATACAGCAAGCCAGAGAACATGCATGTCTTTATCATAAAGACTAAATCTCAGTGGAAATTTTTAATCCTTTCTCTTAGATGTTTTTTGTAACTTTTTAGGAGAAAGAATCCTTTCACACAGAATAAAAAGTAGCTGGAATTTTAAAATTCTGCCAACAAATTATGATAACACAAAAACTCTCCTAACAACGACAAGTTAAATGTCAAAGCACGTGTTGATCTGTTGTATGAAGTTAAAGTCATGCGCAAAATCCATGAGTGTAAATAAGTGAACACGTCCTCTGTGAAGACACTTCCACACGTTTTTCATACACAATTATTGTTCATGGGCTGAATTTTAAAATATTAGGAGAATAAATAAAACATAAAACATGACCGGTGCAAAAGCTATGTCACATTTTATATTTGAATTTTTTTTCCAAGATATTAAATTCAGCATTTTTAGTGCAAATTATTTACACTCAAAACATCAACAAGAGGCGTCATTTGACCGGGGGTGTTCAAACTTTACAAACATGACTGTACATGTTATAAGTTTACATATCAAGGTAATGTAATTACACATCGACAAAAAAGCAAATGGGTCGGTTCTGTAACAGATTATTCAGCGATAACTGGCTGTGTATGTCTTGATAATGGAGAGCGTTTCAATGCGTTTAATGCAGGCACTGGAATTTTTAAAGACTACAGTGGAAAACACTGCCGTCTAAATCTACTCAAGCAGAAGTCAGCATGAACCGCCGTGTTAAATGACGTAAACAACTCGAGTAAAATCAGCACATTACAGTTTTCTGGTGACACTGTGGATCCATTCAGTTAAATTTCTTAGGGACAGGGATTTAACTTTCAAAACAGCTTCGCTTGTACATGAAGCTGAATGATGTATGAGGTGAAACTGAAAGAACAGATCAACCAGAGCAAGCTCTTCAACACAAACCCAGCTATCAATGAATATGCATGTCTCTGCAGACAATAGACAGCCTACAGTTGACAATCGATCCACTTCAGCCTGCACAATAAAACGAGAGCTTTCTTACATGCATGCTCAGGTTTAACGCAGACACCGCTTCCTTACCAATTTTCCAGACTGCCCTCCATAACTGAGTGTTTGGGTTGTAAGCAGAGTGTATCAGAGTGGCTTGCTGTGAAATTTACAGCACTTAGCAGACGCTCTTATCCAGAGTGACTTAGACGAAGAGCTTCGTCTGTCTAGAGAAAGTATCTTCATTAGTGACCAGTAGGTTAGAGAGAAAGATGGTCCTGAGCTCAGATACTGATAGAAACTAAAGTCACTGTAGATACAGAGAGAAAAGGAACAGAGCTGAACACAGAACAGTGCAATACAACACATTACAACACATTACAACATACTACAACACACTACAACACACTATAATACAATACAGTACACTACAGTACATTACACTACACTACAATACACTACAGTACACTACAATACAATACACTATAATACAATACACTATAATACAATACAATACACTATAATACAATACACTACAGTACAATACAACACACTACAACACACTACAGTACACTACAATACACTACACTACAATACACTACAGTGCAATACAACACACTACAACACACTACAACACACTATAATACACTACAGTACACTACAATACAATACACTATAATACAATACACTACAATACAATACAATACACTATAATACAATACACTACAGTACAATACAACACACTACAACACACTACAGTACACTACAATACACTACAACACACTACAGTACACTACAGTAAACTACACTACACAGTGCAATACAATAAATTATAATATCTAAGTGCAGCACAATATATTGCAATCAATACTTCACTCAGTGCTGATTTAAGTGCTGTGTAAAGAGACGGTCTTCAGTCTGTGTTTGAAGACCGTGAGAGGCTCTGCTGTTCGGACAGCCAGTGGGAGTTCGTTCCCCCACCTGGGCTCCAGTACAGAGAACAGTCTCCACGCTCGTCTTCCACGCGCCTTGAAGGATGGCAGGTCAAGCCGAGCTGCACTCGAAGCTCGAAGGGTCCATGGTTCAGGTTTCTTCACAGTTGTGGTGAGCGCTGCACATTTTAAAGCATAATTAACGTTATTAATTTAACATATTCGGGAAAAATAAAACATTTGGCCTGTGCAAAAGTTACAGCACATTTCATATGTTTTCATTATGTTAAACGTAGCAGACAAACAGAAATTCTGCACTAAAATTTGACTTAAAACTAGTTTCATCATATCGATTCATGTATTTTGTCAAATCAGTTTAACCACAAAAAAGCCAATATAACCTTAAATCAGCCGAGGTTTGATTCAGCACAGCCTTCTAACCTCTGCCCTGCATTCAACCCGTGGGAAAGAAGATGATTTATATGCAAGACGGCTGAACTCCAAATAACACGCTGCTCCAATTCTTTTTACTGATTACCTCAGACATGGGACCGCCAGTGCAATCCCCTCTTGTACATATACTTATTTAAAATGATTTATCTGCTGATGCACATATGTTTACATACACACCACACTCTGCACTACATTGTCTTACCGATCTACTCTGAGCCAAGGAAATTCCGTTCTAATGCACACTGTACGGTTTTAATTTGAATGATTAAGTCTAAGTCTCTAAGTCCAATGCTGTTATGATTAATTCGTTGGTTAGTGTGGTGGTTAACACCTCTGCCTTCTACACTGTAGACTGGGGTTCAATTCCCACCAGGGCGAGCGCCCTACACTATACCAATAAGGGTCCTTGGGCAAGACTCCTAACACCACCTTGGCCTGCCCATGTAAAGTGGTCAAACTGTAAGTTGTCTGGATAAGAGCGTCAGCCAAATGCCGTAAATGTAATTAACAGGTACAGCTGGTGTTCTAGATAAAGTACGCTGCGGCTGGCATCACGGCCTTTCAGTTTTATTCTACCATCCATCCATCCATCCATTTTCTAAGCCGCTTCTCCGTCAGGGTCGCGGGGGGGTGCTGGAGCCTATCCCAGCAGTCTTCGGGCGGAAGGCAGGATACACCCTGGACAGGTCGCCAGTCCATCGCAGGGCAGACAGACAGACACAGACAGTCACTCACACCCAGGGGCAATTTAGCACGTCCAATTGGCCTGACTGCATGTCTTTGGACTGTGGGAGGAAACCGGAGAACCCGGAGGAACCCCACGCAGACACGGGGAGAACGGTTTTATTCTACAATGAAAGCAAATATAAAAATATGTAATACATGTAGTGCCTGATACTGAATAAAGGCCTACAAGGGCAATATGCCACATCCTGCTGACTGAATCAGGCAGAGTGAGTCAGAGGGCTTAGCCGGCTGATGCTAAGTGTGATGCTAATGATGGCCACTAATGGAGCCTGACAGTACAATCTGCTCCTCATTGTTGTCCCACCGGAGGCCGTGCGCTGCTCGGTCTGGGACAGGAGCGAGCGGGGCTGGGCAGGACATGCGAGTCGGGGACGATGGAGGTGATCATTTGAGCAGATCCCAGCTGATCCGCGGGCGAGGATTAGCTTAATTAGTGCTCCGCACCCGCTCCGGTCAAAGCGACTGTCAGAAAACTGACCGTCCGATAATGTGAGCTTAATTCTTGGGCAGTCCCAGCAGTGCAGAGGGGAGATATTAAAGGGACGTAATTAGACATGACTGCTGGCTTTTGTGTGGTTTTCGTATGTGCGTCAGCTGGCCCTGACAGCGGCCGGCCTAATGCCCTATCATGCTTTTCTCCAGCCTGCTGGTGATGTTAATGTCGTTGTCAAATAAATGCATTATACATTTTAAAGCCGTTCATTCAGCAGCGGCAAAGCACGAGCGAGTGCGGCTGTAGGAGCTGACAGAGGGCAATTCAAATGCAGAATAATCCTGAATAATGTCTCGTCATAGGTGTCAGTGGTAAGTGTGCATGTGTGCCTAACAGGAAATTACAGTCTAATGTTATTAGATGTGCAAGCTCACTGCTATTCATCGATTAATTATAATCAATTAACAAGGCTGCGCGATGGCACGTTTGTGCTTATTTTAATTAAAGTCAGTTTAACAGTGACATAAATATGTAATAAATACCATGCTTACAAAACCGCCGGCCAAATATCACATTTTGTTCATTTAAAATCTTATTTTCTGTACAATTTCAATTTATTTGTTGAGTTACACAGTAAATATACTTGGAAAAAAAATAAAAGAAATATAATTGAACTGAAAGTGGTGTATTAAAATGTGCAGGAGCTTGTTCTCTGTAGAGGATGTGTTCATTTGTCCACAATTGTCTTACAGAAAATAGTCTCATTAAGAAAGACTTTGTTTTTATATGCACAGATTCAGCCTTTGAGTATAAAAGCCAGTGATTTTATTACGCATTAGCATTATCGGGATCAGTCACCGCACTTTCCTGAGCACTTCACAGGCAGTTACTTATTGCCGGTGTTTCTAGAACAGTGGACAGTTGCATTTCCTCATAACAAGAGATTTACAACTAACTGCAGGTGTAAACAGCAGCCAGTGGCATCACACTGTAAAATTAAAAGTGCATAGTAACAAGACAGACTGTAAAAAATGATCTCTTGTCCAGTAAAATTGTCTTAAATCTAGGTTAAAAAATCCTGCTGAGATTGTTGTAAGCTTAATTTCAGATTTAACTTTTTTCTAGACATCTTTTACTTGTTTGAAGAACTTTTATCAAGTAAAATTTTCTCACTATGCTGCCAGATAATTTTGCTTGTCTTAAGAAATGAGCTTGAAACCAGCAAAACTGTCTGCCAGCATAGTGAGACAATTTTACTCAATTAAATGACCTAAAACGAGTAAAAAATATCAGAAAATAAGCTAGAAAATCTTATAGTAAGTGCACAACCACCCCAAAATGGGAAATTAGATAGATCAACTAGATGTAGGATCATGTCACTTGACAAGATGTCATTGTTTGCAGTGCAGGACGTTTATTTTTGACCTAATATTTTCTTTCCCAGCTGTTTCTCATCATATTTAATGCAATTTTCAACATTTTTCAAATTGAACTCAATTCATTTGGTAAAAATAAATAAAATCCTAATTTTTTAGATCCAGTTTACGCCTGAGTCAAGACTAAATAGGATGCTTCACCATAAAACACTACTGACCACTATTGCAGTTCAGTCTGTGAAACTTATAATTTGTCATGAATTAATTGAAAAATCGTTAGTTAATTGAATTTCCCAGTGCTTGCTTGGGTAATGAGTCTGTTCCAACTTGTTGGCTTACATCAAACGGTGAAACGTAGTGCATGTTGCCCTATTACTCATCCTACTAAATGAAGAATTCTCATTTCTAGAGGGACTTAGACCACAGACCTGCCTCTAAAACTGGTTCTCTACGTTCAAACGGATCACTCAAACAAGTGCTGCAGCCTTTGCGCTCCAATCCTGGCGGGGTCCCAGAGACAGGGTTAGTATCACTGAAGCTCAAATGGGCTTTGCAGCCCAAATGCCGTCAGCTAAGCCCTTCTCAGACCTGCTTTGGCCAGCCCTCCTGCTAGGCCTTCCAAAACAATGCGCTCATTAAATGAGCAAACAGATTAGCGCATGCTAACACACGGGGGAGTTAGGCCCCTGCTAGCTCCCAGCAGGTACGGCTAATCAGCTAACACTGAGTGAATACAGTGGCACATCTGGCCAGCCTACTACACACAGTACACACAGCGTAGCTTTCACTCTCTGCAAGCCTGACTGAGGACTGTTAGTGTCTGAATACATGTGCAGGGAGGGGGCTCTATTAGCACTGCTATTACAGAGCCTTGTATCACTGATATGATAACTTCAGAGGAGAAGGACCACTCACCGGCCACTTTATTAGGTGTTCAGTCGCTTGTTAACGCAAATAGCTGATCAGCCAATCACACGGCCGCAGCTCACTGCATTTAGGCGTGTAGAGGTGGTCAAGACGACTTGCTGAAGTGCAGACCGAGCATCAGAACGGGGAAGAAAGGGGATTTAAGGGGCTTTGAACGTGGCGTGGTTGTTGGTGCCAGACGGGCTGGTCTGAGTATTTCAGAAACTGCTGATCTGCTGGGATTTTCACGCACAACCATCTCTAGGGTTTACAGAGAACGGTCCGAAAAAGAGGAAATATCCAGTGAGCGGTCAGTTGTGTGGACGGAAATGCCTTGTTGATGTGAGAGGTCAGAGGAGAACGGGCAGACTGGTTCCAGATGATAGAAAGGCAACAGGAACTCAAATAACCAACCAGAATCTCTGAGGAACGTTTCCAACACCTTGTTGAAAGTCAGCCATGAAGAATTAAAGCAGTTCTGAAGGCAAAAGGGGGTCCAACCTTTTACTAGCACCTAATAAAGTACGTAATAAAGTGACCGATGAGTGGATGTTACTTGTTACACAACGTTTCTGTCAGTTTACTCACTTTTGCAAACGGCTGAGTTGATATAACGAACATCCACAAGTAAAATGGGTGCGCTTTATTAGTGTGTGCTCACTGTTAGGTGAGCAAGGTGTACCTAATAAAGTGGCCGGTGGCCCGAGTGGCGCAGCCCTCTAAGCGTTGACCGTGTCATCAGGAGATCGCCAGTCCCTGGTGATGCTCCAGCCGTCCGCAGCCGGGAGTCCAAAAGAGCACAGTTGGCCTTGCTCTCTCTGGGTGGGTAGGGTGGCCCCCCTTCTCCCCCAGTCACTCAGTGCAGGCGTCTGTTAGCTGATGTATCAGATCTGGCGGTCGGCGCTTTCCTCCGAGCGCGATCGGCCGTCCCGTGACGTTGTGTGAGCGGCGGCTGGTTTCACAGGTATCGGAGGAAGCCTGTGCTGCCCTCACCCTCCTAGCGCTGGTAGTATCGTGTGATTGGGGGAGTCCTAACTAGAGGGTGGAATTGGAGACGACTGAATTGGGGAGAAAATCGGGTAAAAATAAAAAATACTTTATCCAAAGTCATTTGGGTTGTATTTATTGATCTTATATATAGTTTTAGGCTGAGGATCTTTTCACAAGTCTAAACATGGGGAAGCACCATTTAGTTACAATGCTGCTCTTAACTGGACGCGTTTGACAGAGAACTTCAGAAGAGCCTCGACTCTGGACCCTTCAAATCCGGCCTGAAAACGTTCCTGTTTGAGTAGCTTTCAGCTCAGTTTAAACCCTCTGCTCTACTGCACCTCTCTGCTATGATTTCTCTTTTAAATCTATTGTTTTAATCATGTTTCAAACTAAACTTTGATTATCTTTTTATTTTCTCCTTTGTGAAGCACTTTGAATGGCTGTAGTGTACGAGAGATACTCCAGACGTTAACTTGCCTTGCTTTTTCTCCCACATGCATTTGCATTTGAGGGTCTCTAATAATAAAGCTGGACCGAAAACCAAACCTAGAGCTAAAACTAGCAATGAAATACCTAATTTCCTCTACTATAATGGAAGTTGGCAGCCGTCAATAGTAGCGCTTGTCATCAAAGCATGCACATCAAAAAAGGTATACAGAATGTATAATATGATGGTATCAAATGCTTTTTAGTATTTTTGTCCAAAATAAGAATTATACAGTGCAAAGCTGTTTCAGTATAAAATATAAATACTGATCTTATAAATATAGCAATCAATATGTGCAGCACTAATTAAGAATATCTGTATTTACTGTTGTTTACGTTACTGTTTTGCATGCACACCTTGGAGCATGCTGGTGAGGGAAATATGACATATGAGAAATCTGATAGAATTCCTCAAAATCAATGAAACCATTTTTTTTAATACAACCCAAAAAAGTATAAATGGATGCTTATGCTGGCTCTGCTCATTCCCACCAGAACGAACGGTCCGTTATATTCGGGACCCTCCAACTTTCCCAGGAGAAACAGTGACGTCCGAAACACTTAGTTTTCCTTTTAAAGAGCACAATAAGAGAAAGCCTCTTAGCGGATATCTGTGTTTGGTTTAGATCTTCTCCGTCACTTGTGTTTGCTGGTCCTGTTTGCTGTTTAAATCTCTTCTTTGTTGCGTGTCCAGACTTCCCTAATGACTTCTTTGAACGGCCGATGTTTTGTGTGCTGTGGCTTTGTACCCATCTCAACCTCTCATCTCCGACCACGCTAAATCGCCAACCCCTCGACTATTTCCCACATCGGCCCGCCGTAATTTGCCTATTGCCTGAATGCCGTGCTAGAATCCTTACAAACCTTTTGCATTGATTACAAACACCAAAAGTGTCCACTGCATATACAGCAGAGGATACAGCTGCTCTACTGCTAAACGTTTTAGACACGTTAAGTGTTCTCTTTGCTACCTTTGACCTTACATGCTCAATCCTAGTTCCTTCACAACTTTATATACTGACCACATACACAAAGAGTAAACACAGAGCTCAGTAAGACGTACAAACAGCAGCCACAACGTGAAGCTTTCTGACGGATGGTTTGCTATTTTTGTTTTTTGTTTTTTAAGCTAGGTGTCCTTAAATTTGAGCAGACATGCTGAAAGGTGGCTGCTGATCTCACACACACACACACACACACACACACACACACACACACATATCATCTAAGCTGCTTCTCCTTCTGAGTCACGGGGGGTGCTGGAGCCTATCTCAGCGGTTATTGGGCGACAGGTAGGATACACCCTGGACAGGTCACCAGTCCGTCGCAGGGCAGACAGACAGACAGACAGACAAACGCATTCACACACACACTCACACACCCCTAAGGGCAATTTTAGCACGTCCAAACAGCCTGACTGCATGTCTTTGGACTGTGGGAGGAAACCGGAGAACCTCGAGGAAGCCCACGCAGACACGGGGAGAACATGCATACTCCACACAGAGAGGACCCCGGTCACCCGGCCGGGGACTCGAACCCAGTCCCTCCTGATTACAAGCACTCAGATTAAACAGTGCAAAGCAGTTGTTGTGGTACGATTAGGCCTGGTGGGCTTCTCATGGCATAGATAAGCCAAAACAACAAATAAAAATGCATTAACTAATAAACAATAAGGGTTTCCAAAACATTCCAACCTTGGAATAAGACAAACGTTCAGAGTTCTGAGTTTTATGCTTTCCCTGGTTCTGAGGTTGATGCTGTTGAGGTTACCGGTATGTTTGTTCTAGCCACCAGCCTATGAGAGTGGAATTCAAGGTTCAGCCCACCTGTGAATTTGTTGTGCCCATCTGAAACAGCATGGCACCACTACTGGTGCCCAGTATGAGGCCTGCTGCTCAGTTTCTACATTTTAAGGCAATATTCTCTGCTGAAAAAAGAGAGCATGAACTCTACGCTGGTTTATGCTGCTCTGATGAAGGTTTGGCTGGTCACCCTGCATGGACATACTGGTTGACCAGCACACCAGCACCCAAAGCACAGCATATCGCTGTTGTTGGAAGAAAACCTCTTATCTCCGTTTTTGATGTTTTTCAAATTTCAAAATAAATGACCCAAAATGACTTGGAAACACGTCTGGTTCCATTGACTTACATTATAAGAAAAGTAGGTTTTTTCCTTCTCCTGTAAAGTTACTATTTTGGAGATACGAGGTTTTCTTCCGACAGCAGCAATATGCTGGTTTTGCTGGCGAACAGGCATGCTATGCTATTTCGTCTAGCAGCATCATTTACATTTACTAGCATTTGGCTGACGCTCTTATCCAGAGCAACTTACAGTTTGATCATTTTACACAAGTTGTGAAGGTGGTGTTAGGAGTCTTGCCCAAGGACTCTTATTGGTATAGTGTAGGGGGCTTACCCAGGTGGGGGATTGAACCCCAGTCTACAGAGTAGGAGGCAGAGGTGTTAACCACTACACTGACCAACCACCTCACTAACTTTCATATAGATTTTTTCCAGACGTAATGAGACAAAGGGAGAAGGGATGACTAATGAGCGCAATGTTCTCTGACAAGCCACAAAGGTTCCCCACATGCATATACTATTACAGCGTGACCACGGAATCAAGAATCGTCACGATTCCCCAGCCCAAGCCCTCCCAGCGAGACCTCAGCCTTTGGTTCCTCTCAGCTCTAAGAGCCTCATCAGGATGATCTGGAGCAGCTCAGAGTGTGGACTGAAAGGGAGATCATATCGGACCCACCACAGTACAGAGGAACCTCCCCACAGATGAGCAAACACCGCTACAAATGGCCCGAGCTGCTAGCACAATGCTAGCATGAATGGAGCTAATTTAGCTGGTGGCTAACGACAATTTGCCAACACCTGTATTAGTGTGCTGGCACGGCAGGGAGCTGGACCGGACAAGCTCTAATCCGTCTAAGCCTGCAAGGGTCCATCCCACCAAAGCAGTATTTGCATATTCTCAATTTATTGCTTGATAAGGAAGAAAGTTGCGGCAGAAGGTTTCCAGGGATTGAGGCTAATGTCATTCCTCTACCGGCTCACTCTCTCGCTCCCTCTCCCACTGCCTGGGTGGCTGGGTGATTATCCCTGTCTGATGTTAGTGAGTGTGAGGGCTATGTATGTGTTAGGGATTAGCAGGCATTAGCATCAGGGTGAGCTACTACATTCCCTCGCCGCTACAATCGGGCCTAATTTGAGGGGTGGAGAAGATAGGGAAGCCATTAGGCCGGGCTGTGTTTGCACAGGAGTTCTGATGTCTCACTATGCTTTCTGTTCTGCTTCTCCTTTTGTGGAGGAGACACGGAAAAGAGGAAGAATGGAGGGACAGGGTGGACCATGTGTGCTCACAAAACTAATCTTATTCCCGAACAAAACAAACGGATCAAAGACAAAGATGTAGAGTCTCGAGTGCTGAGGGGAATTTGCAGCAGAGCCTGTTGGCGATCCAGGCCGTCGGAATGCATCAAGATGCAAAGGGAGTCTTCTTTGGAAAAACGTGTTCTTTTGCCTTCAGAAGACCTGAGTCGGTTCTAACGAAAGAAGCTCCTGCACTTCAGTTCCTCGCTCCCTTAATTACAGACTTTCTGAATAATCAAGCTAGCCGCCCACAAGTGCGCTCTTCTATAAATGAAGAAGAAGTTGTAAATACAATCGCCGGCCACTTTATTAGGTACAGTTGCTTGTTTACACAAATATCTAATCAGCCAATCACACGGCCACAACTCACTGCATTTAGGCCTGTAGAGGTGGTCAAGACGACTTGCTGAAGTGCAGACCGAGCATCAGAACGGGGAAGAAAGGGGATTTAAGGGGCTTTGAACGTGGCGTGGTTGTTGGTGCCAGACGGGCTGGTCTGAGTATTTCAGAAACTGCTGATCTACTGGGATTTTCACACACAACCATCAAGGCATTTTGTTCACAGAGAACGGTCAGAAAAAGAGGAAATATCCAGGGAGCGGTCAGTTGTGTGGACGAAAATGCCTTGTTGATGTGAGAGGTCAGAGGAGAACGGGCAGACTGGTTCCAGATGATAGAAAGACAGCAGGAACTCAAATAACCAACCAGAATCTCTGAGGAACGTTTCCAACACCTTGTTGAAAGTCAGACAAGAAGAATTAAGGCAGTTCTGAAGGTGAAAGGGGGTCCAACCTTTTACTAGCAATAACTAATAAAGTGGCCTAATAAAGTGGCTGGTGAGTGTATATGTGCATTTAGAGTGTGTCATTCATTTCAAATGATATTATTCTAGCATGTATATGAAAAATCACATTATTTGGATAGATGAGGTGTAGTTTTATTTCATCTTGTAATAAAGAATTACAATAAATTACAATAAAGAATAAACACTGCTAGCTGGCAAAGCCATAGCATAGCTGAAGTCAGGCAAATGTATTTGCTGATATTTTCCCCTCGTATTAAACCAACATTATGGCAAAAACTGTGACCAGATCCTGCATCATGCTACATCAATAAAGTCAAGCTGATAGAGAGAAACAGAAGCTTGGCTAGCCAGTAGCGCTAAAACAGTGAGTAGACTTTCTGCTTAGTCTATCAATCAAATATTTATCCACGCAAATTAAACACAGATATATCATTTTAAATGAGTAACCGACTCTAAATGTAGGTATTGTGATATAAACGGAGTCCGTTCTACAGTTTCTCATTAGGCTGAATGAATAACCGGCTCTAAATGTAGGTATTGTGATATAAACCGAGTCTGTTCTTCAGTTTCTCATTAGACTGAATGAATAACCGGCTCTAAATGTAGGTATTGTGATATAAACCGAGTCTGTTCTACAGTTTCTCATTAGGCTGAATGAATAACCGACTCTAAATGTAGGTATTGTGATATAAACCGAGTCCGTTCTACAGTTTCTCATTAGGCTGAATGAATAACCGACTCTAAATGTAGGTATTGTGATATAAACCGAGTCTGTTCTACAGTTTCTCGTTAGGCTGAATGAATAACCGACTCTAAATGTAGGTATTGTGATATAAACCGAGTCCGTTCTACAGTTTCTCATTAGACTGAATGAATAACCGACTCTAAATGTAGGTATTGTGATATAAACCGAGTCCGTTCTACAGTTTCTCATTAGACTGAATGAATAACCGACTCTAAATGTAGGTATTGTGATATAAACCGAGTCCGTTCTACAGTTTCTCATTAGACTGAATGAATAACCGACTCTAAATGTAGGTATTGTGATATAAACCGAGTCCGTTCTACAGTTTCTCATTAGGCTGAATGAATAACCGGCTCTAAATGTAGGTATTGTGATATAAACCGAGTCTGTTCTACAGTTTCTCATTAGGCTGAATGAATAACCGACTCTAAATGTAGGTATTGTGATATAAACCGAGTCTGTTCTACAGTTTCTCATTAGGCTGAATAATAAGCCTATAGTTTAGGGGTTTAATGCAAATGACAAACTGTTAACTGCAGGACAGTTATGTCCTATAACAAGAGGTAAATCAGCAAAATCCAATTCTACACGTGCAATACAGGCATTCTGTACTTGTTCTCTTTCCAAATCTCTTGGTGAGCACTGTTACTCGTAAAGCATTGTGTAGTTCTTTAAGCTGAATGACTTAGTTCTCCTTTTGGTTATACACTGGACCATGGCTTAAAGGCCAGCGTGACTAAATGAAAGGATTTTATAGTCACACTAAGTTGGCATGATTTTCAATCTAGTCCACACAGCTGCATGAAGCTGTCCATGAGCAATGCTCTTATATCATCATAAGAAGAACAACAGAGAAGTTTTTTTTTCAGGAATTATGCGTGATTAATAGCATTTTCAACAGAACTGCATGAATGTGGATGCATCCAGTGAATTAAAGGGTCTGTTTAGGGACAGGAGAGGCTCACATCATGTCTAAGTGATATAATATTGAACTTTCAACATGAAAAAGGTGCACCACAAATGGTGAATATGATGAAATCACATTAAAACTCACCCCAGACCACTTTTATAGCGTTTGGAGGAGGACAAGTAGAGTTAGGACCACTGATTATGTCTTTAAATAGCATCAAATTTTCAGATAATGAGCAAAATCTTATATATCGGAAATAATATATATCAGAATGTAGCAGTGCTCTAATAAAGTGAGAGATGACCTCTCTTATCGTTCATTCCCGAACAAACTGTATGTAAATGAACTGAGTGGCAACCAATCAGATTGCATCATGTCTACTGTCACAAAGTCAGATTTACACTGAAGGCACAACCCCATTTCCAAAACGGTTCGGACGCTGCACAGAATGTAAATAAATATAGAATGCAATGATATGAAAATCCTGTAAACCATATTTTACAAAGCACGTATATGTAAACCAAATCCTACAAAGACAATATGAAATGTTGAAATTGAGAATTTTTATTGTTTTTTGAAAAATATATGTCTGTTTTGAAGTTGATGCCAACAACATGTTTCAAAAAAGTTGGGATGGGGGCGTGTTTACCGCTGTGTTTCATCACCTCCTCTCTGTAGGCGTTTGGGAACTGAGGAGACGCTGCTGTAGTTTTGAAAGCGAAATGTTTTCTCATTCTTGTTTAATACAGGATTTCAGCTGATCAATAGTTCAGGGTCTCCTTTGTCATATTTTTCATTTCATCACCCTCCAAATGTTTTCAGTGGGTGACATTCTGGACTGCAGGCAGGTCAGTTTAGCACCTGGATGGCAGCATATTTTGCCAAAACATGTATATATTGTTCAGTATTAATGATGCCTTCACAGACGTGTAGGTCACCCATACCATGTGCACTAATGCCCCCCTATAGCATCATGAATACTGCCTTCTGAACTGTGCGCTGATAACAAGCTGAGAATTTCAAATGTTGATTCAGTGGACCAAAGGACACTTTCCCCTCAGATCATTTTAAATGAGCTCGGGCCCAGAGAAGGTGGCAGCATTTCTGGATCCCTTTCATTTATTGTTTCTTCAGGCTTAGAGCTTTAACTTGCAGTTGTGGATGCAGCGACAAACTGTTTTCACAGACAGTGTTTTTCAGAAGAGTTTCTGAGCCCATGCAGTGATTTCCATTAGAGAATGATGTCTGTTTTTAATGCAGTGCCGCCTGAGGGCCCAAAGATCACGGCCGGCAGATACTGTTTTTCGGCCTTACAGAGATTTCTCTGAATTCTCTGATCCTTTTAATGATATGATGTACTATAGATGATGAAAGCAAAAGGTCTTTGCTGTTTTATGTTGAGAAACATTATTCTTGAATTGTTGCACTATTCGGTCATTCACAGAGCAGCGAACTCCTCCTCATCCTTTCTTCTGAAAGACTCCGCCCCTCTGAAATGCTCTTTTTAACCTAATCATGTTACTGACCTGTTGCCAGTCAACCACCAGGTGGTTTGTTTGGCATTACACAACTTTACTGGCCCTCTGTTGTTTTTGACACAGCTTGAAAAGACCAGTTGCACTTTATGTTGTGTTATGCAGAACTTTATGATGAAAGGACCAACAGAAATTGCCCAAAAAAATATTTTTCAAATTACTTCTATTAAAAGTTAGGAGCATTTTTCCTTGTCCTATAAAGTTAACTTCCTGGAGATATAAGGTTTTGTTTCCGATAGAAGCATTTGTTATGTTTTAGATGCTGGTATTCAATTCAATTCATTTCAATTCAATTCAACTTTATTCTCATTATACAATACAGGGTAGTACAGTATAATGAAACACTACCAGGCTACTTTTCCAGTGCAGTAATTAAAGATGCATAGTAAACAGCGCAAAAAGACAAAAGACAGGTAAAGACAGACAGGTACGCTGGTCAACCAGTATGACCACACTGGGAGACCATCTAAACCAAGAGCAGCCTAGCAGAAACCAGCATAAGCTAGGATGTGGTTTCATGTAGGCAGATCAGCTGGCCTTCTTTCTACCTGACGATAAACAAAACTGCTGTTTTTGACCTTAAACGTAAACATCTATGAGCTGATGAGGCCTTTGGTTTTTCATTCCCTCTCACATTCGCTGCTAACGCTGAATCACTTCGTCTCGTCCTCATGTTCTGTCCTTTATACCCGTTCACATGTAGTGTAATGGTGACATCAATCTCCCCCATTAACTTTGACCCGCTGCTACAGAAGCCCCCCGTCCCCTGAGAGCTCCGAGCTGGGGAAGCTAGCTACTGTCATTTAGCCTGGGTTTTGATTTTAAGTGAACATCAGATCAGATGTCAATGGCTATTCCCACAGGCTGCGACCCCGTCAAATACCCCTCTGAGCCAATTAGTGAGGAAACAGGATGACAGAGGAAAGGAGCTGAGCGGACGCTGGAACACATGCTGCCTCGCTAGCGCAGACGCTAATGGCTAATCAGAGAGGGGCTTATTGTCACCATCGTGGCCGGATTAAGTGGGTCCTTGTGGGGACAGACGTCCTGGGAGAGCTGGGTGTGTAACAAGAAAGCCAATAAAGGGAGAGATGGGTGAGATGGTGAAGAAACATTAAAGAGATGGTCTGAGTGGCTGGGGGCAGGGGGGGGTGGGGGTGGCGGAGGGGGGAACAGACAGATCAGTAGAGGATCTGAGATGACGAAGCCTTTGATTAGCAAATGTGACCTTGGGATTGTGAAAAACACCATATACATGTACCATATTATTATTATTATTATTATTATCATTATTATTATTATTATTATTATTATTTTTAAATGAGCAGGATGTAAAAAACTTTGAATGCAGATGATTTTTATCCCCTTCATTATAATGAAGCATGTAGTTGGTCTGTGTTCTTTAAGTGCTGATCACCCCAGTGTGCTTAGAAATGTATATTATGATGTAATTTATCGCGATTATGATAAACGTCATTGTATTGCCCACCTCTATGTTCTGCTATTCACAACTTTGGCTGAGAATGAGTAAATATGTCTTCAGATGAATGTTATTTAAATAATGAGAGGACATGATTCGCTGTGATGGCACTGAGAACCTAACCATGACTGATCACACACACACACACACACACACACACTTCTCTGATCTGGCCTTTATTGATCGCTTCATTTGGGGCCTGATGGCCGCTCCATCTTTCCTGTCATCTTCCATTGAGCGGAGCAGTCAGGGCGGAGTGGACTGCAGAAAGCAGGAAAACAGGGAGAGGACAGTTCTAAGAGGTGGGGGGGTGTTGGGGGGGGTCACCGTCTGTCGCGCTGTCATGTTTTGTGTGTGTGTGTGTGTGTGTGTATCTGACAAATAGGCCAAGCAGGTGGTGTGACTAAACGCTGACTGGTGCGGAGCGACCAAGGATCTCACAGCACTTGTTTGTGTGTGTGTGTGTGTGTGTGTGTGTGTGTGTGTGTGTGTGTGTGTGCCTTTGTTTTTGTACATTTTCAGGACAAACATATGACAGAAGCAGAGATATTGGGTTCTAACCTGCAGCACCAACACCATCCTCACTTAGCAAAGTGCTTTGTTATTAAAGATCCATTCTGTTTCTCAAACACTGAGAGCCGAAATATTCCCGGTTCAGAAATGCACATTACATATACAGTACCTGGACAATGTACTGGGAAGTGGGTGTTTATTTGTTATATTATATATATATCTAATATTACAGCAAATATTAGACAGTTCACAGGTTTAAGAAAACTGAAAACGTATCCCTGTAACTCAGCGTTCAATTAAACTCTACTTTTTCAATTAAACTCTACTTTTTCAATTAAACTCTTACTTCTACTTTCTGTTTACCTTCATCTGTCATTGTCTTGTCTGTCACTGTAAAACATTAGCAGGTGTCCGTAAAGCACTATAAGCTGCCACCGGTATGAAAAGTGCAGTATAAATAAAGATATAATTATTATTAGTAGTAATAATGATAATAATAATAATAATAATAAAACATTAATATAATTTATAGTGATTCTACATCTGATTTTGTATCAGGTGAGCTGGGGATAAACTTTAAGAAAACTAGGAGATGCTGAGGGCGTCAAGAAGAAATCTGGAACCAAACTTTGTTCTTCTATCTCACTAAACCTCCACTAAGCAGCAAGAAATTCTCAGTACGTTTTACTGTTTTTATGTATTTTGTATTTATACCAATGTTACACAGTGTTACTGTTAGTTTACTTACTAGTGTTAGTTTCACCAGCGAAACACTGTCAATAAAACAGCTTTAAATCATTTGGTACTTCCATATACATATACATATATATGTAATAGATCTGGGACATATAGAGGCTTATTTTTATTACATATAGATACGTGCATATAAAATACAAATGTGGCATCTTCTCCTTCTTTTTCTTCTTATTATTAGTATTATGCATGAATACTTGTCTGTAATGGATATGGGATACATATGTAGTACACATGTGCTTGTGTGTGTGTGTGTGTGTGTGTGTGTGTGTGTGTGTGTGTGTGTGTATATATATATATATATATATATATATATATATATATATATATATATCCTTATAAAGTATAAAAACAAGCATGTGTGTGTGTGTTGTGATGACCTATGGGATAGGATGGCACTGTGCTCTCTCTCTCTCTCTCTCTCTCTCTCTCTCTCCAGAATAAAAAGCTGGACACTCCCCTCCAACTGTTTGGCATTCAGCACGCTCCCCAGGCCTCTTTTCTTTCTTCCTCTTTTTCTTTTCTCTTTCTTTTTTTTATAACGCATTGTTAACAAAACAGTTTACCAGGCTTCGGCTGGTACATTATCCTGCGGGCCTCCGGAGAGGGTGATTTAGGCAAATTCATTCAGAGGGGTGTGGCCGAGGCCTCTTTACAAAATGCCACATGGGTCAAAGCCGGAGCTTCTGTCCATTCCCTTTAAACAGCCTCCATACATTAAACACCAATTAGCCTCTCTCTCTCTGGGCGAGAGAGCCGCGGGGAGAGTGGATGCTGTGATCTTTCTGCATATGCATGCATAGCCCATGCTAATGGCCCTGCATTTCGGATTATGAAAGGATCAATTGACTTTCATAAAGGCCAGAGGTGGCCAAACGGCTCATAATGTTCACATCTATGCTTTTACGCTTTTTAATGCAACGTATGGATTTATAGCTGCGCGGGCCAAGACTCAAAGAAAGAGAGGCTGAGGAGGCGTTTCTTTCTCTGCAGAAGGACGTTTTAAAACTGGACAGAACGACGGAGAACGCTGTGCACTCCTGTTCTATAATGTGGTCTGAGACTTAAAAACCTTTTAAAAGTGAAGTGCCTGTGGAACCGGACACTACTTTCATTTTAAAGCTCTCACTCTGCAAAGAGACGAGCTGCAGGGCGAGAATTAAACACTGAATTTGAGGAGAACTGAACGTGAAACTGTCTCTTCATGCAGCAAAGGTCATTTTACTGGACGAGAAATCTTAAAATAAGCTTCAGTCCAGCGATAAGGCGCTCTTGAGTTCCAAGGTTTGAAAATATTGTTTATTAGATCAGACTCACTACAGCGCAGCACCCGGTGAAGTCTGGATTCAGTTTACTACGTTCTTGAATTTAGAACAGCGGAACATTAAAGGGAATAAATCAGTCATTTCAGCAGAAACGACTGAACGCTTGTGGAGTAAACAAGGGAAAGACAGGATCACGAACACTCAAAGAACCCTCTGCATTAATAAATGGTTCTTTACATGGTAGAATGGTTCTCCAGATTAATGGAGAACATGTATATGGTTCTATGTAGCACCAAAAAAGGTTCTTCTGCTGTTACAATGTCAAACTTGTAGCTTCTCTCTTCTACTCTCTCCCTCTCTTTAACTCTCTCTCCCTCTCTTTAACTCTCACTCCCTCTCTTTTACTCTCTCTCCCTCTCTTTAACTCTCTCTCCCTCTCTTTAACTCTCACTCCCTCTCTTTTACTCTCACTCCCTCTCTTTAACTCTCTCTCCCTCTCTTTAACTCTCACTCCCTCTCTTTAACTCTCTCTCCCTCTCTTTAACTCTCTCTCCCTCTCTTTAACTCTCACTCCCTCTCTTTTACTCTCTCTCCCTCTCTTTAACTCTCTCTCCCTCTCTTTAACTCTCACTCCCTCTCTTTTACTCTCTCTCCCTCTCTTTTACTCTCACTCCCTCTCTTTAACTCTCTCTCCCTCTCTTTTACTCTCTCTCCCTCTCTTTAACTCTCTCTCCCTCTCTTTAACTCTCACTCCCTCTCTTTTACTCTCTCTCCCTCTCTTTAACTCTCTCTCCCTCTCTTTAACTCTCTCTCCCTCTCTTTTACTCTCTCTCTCTCTCTTTTACTCTCTCTCCCTCTCTTTAACTCTCTCTCCCTCTCTTTTACTCTCTCTCCCTCTCTTTAACTCTCTCTCCCTCTCTTTAACTCTCACTCCCTCTCTTTTACTCTCTCTCCCTCTCTTTAACTCTCTCTCCCTCTCTTTAACTCTCTCTCCCTCTCTTTTACTCTCTCTCTCTCTCTTTTACTCTCTCTCCCTCTCTTTAACTCTCTCTCCCTCTCTTTTACTCTCTCTCCCTCTCTTTAACTCTCACTCCCTCTCTTTTACTCTCTCTCCCTCTCTTTAACTCTCTCTCCCTCTCTTTAACTCTCTCTCCCTCTCTTTTACTCTCTCTCTCTCTCTTTTACTCTCTCTCCCTCTCTTTAACTCTCACTCCCTCTCTTTAACTCTCACTCCCTCTCTTTAACTCTCTCTCCCTCTCTTTAACTCTCTCTCCCTCTTTAACTCTCTCTCCCTCTCTTTAACTCTCTCTCCCTCTCTTTTACTCTCTCTCCCTCTCTTTTACTCTCTCTCCCTCTCTTTAACTCTCTCTCCCTCTCTTTAACTCTCTCATTTCTCTCTTTTACTCACTCATTTCTCTCTTTTACTCTCTCATTTCTCTCTTTTACTCTCTCATTTCTCTCTTTTACTCTCTCATTTCTCTCTTTTACTCACTCATTTCTCTCTTTTACTCACTCGTTTCTCTCTTTTATTCACTCATTTCTCTGTTTTACTCACTCATTTCTCTCTTTTACTCACTCATTTCTCTTTTACTCTCTCATTTCTCTCTTTTACTCTCTCATTTCTCTCTTTTACTCACTCATTTCTCTTTTACTCTCTCATTTCTCTCTTTTACTCACTCATTTCTCTTTTACTCTCTCATTTCTCTCTTTTACTCACTCATTTCTCTTTTACTCACTCATTTCTCTCTTTTACTCACTCATTTCTCTTTTACTCTCTCTCCCTCTCTTTTACTCTCTCCCCCTCTCTTTTACTCACTCATTTCTGTCTTTTACTCACTCATTTCTCTCTTTTACTCTCTCATTTCTCTTTTACTCACTCATTTCTCTCTTTTACTCACTCGTTTCTCTCTTTTACTCTCTCTCCCTCTCTTTAACTCTCTCTCCCTCTCTTTTACTCTCTCTCCCTCTCTTTAACTCTCTCTCCCTCTCTTTTACTCTCTCTCCCTCTCTTTAACTCTCTCTCCCTCTCTTTTACTCTCTCTCCCTCTCTTTAACTCTCTCTCCCTCTCTTTAACTCTCTCTCCCTCTCTTTAACTCTCTCTCCCTCTCTTTTACTCTCTCTCCCTCTCTTTAACTCTCTCTCCCTCTCTTTTACTCTCTCTCCCTCTCTTTAACTCTCTCTCCCTCTCTTTAACTCTCACTCCCTCTCTTTAACTCTCTCTCCCTCTCTTTAACTCTCACTCCCTCTCTTTTACTCTCTCTCCCTCTCTTTAACTCTCTCTCCCTCTCTTTTACTCACTCATTTCTCTCTTTTACTCATTCATTTCTCTCTTTTACTCTCTCATTTCTCTCTTTTACTCTCTCATTTCTCTCTTTTACTCACTCATTTCTCTCTTTTACTCACTCATTTCTCTCTTTTACTCTCTCATTTCTCTCTTTTACTCACTCATTTCTCTCTTTTACTCACTCATTTCTCTCTTTTACTCTCTCATTTCTCTTTTACTCACTCATTTCTCTCTTTTACTCACTCATTTCTCTCTTTTACTCACTCATTTCTCTCTTTTACTCTCTCATTTCTCTCTTTTACTCACTCATTTCTCTCTTTTACTCACTCATTTCTCTCTTTTACTCTCTCATTTCTCTCTTTTACTCACTCATTTCTCTCTTTTACTCTCTCATTTCTCTCTTTTACTCACTCATTTCTCTCTTTTACTCACTCATTTCTCTTTTACTCACTCATTTCTCTCTTTTACTCACTCGTTTCTCTCTTTTATTCACTCATTTCTCTCTTTTACTCACTCATTTCTCTCTTTTACTCTCTCTCCCTCTCTTTTACTCACTCATTTCTCTCTTTTACTCACTCATTTCTCTCTTTTACTCTCTCTCCCTCTCTTTTACTCACTCATTTCTCTCTTTTACTCACTCATTTCTCTTTTACTCACTCATTTCTCTCTTTTACTCACTAATTTCTCTCTTTTACTCACTCATTTCTCTCTTTTACTCACTCATTTCTCTCTTTTACTCATTTTTCTCTTTTTTACTCACTCATTTTTCTTTTTCTCAGTTTCATTAAAAAAACTCATTTGTAAAATGTGCCACTTTCACACAGGCCTCATTTTATGTTTCATTATTTTATAATGAGTTAAATTCAGTAAATAAACACTAACATTGTGTTAAATGCGCTGACGTGTCTGTAAAGATTGAGTTTATTTGAATTTAACAATGTAACTTATATTTAACTTTATTTTTTCACGGTCCATTCTGCAAATATTCACAAAGACCTGCATTAAAGTAACAACATCATAACAAGACCATAATAAATATCTCCTCTTTGACTCTTTAACACAAGCGTGGGCCAAAACGAAGGAATGAGCTCTGAGTCCGAAATCACTCACATTAAAGCGCAGCGTGTTTTAGGTCACTTAGCGCTGTATAAAGTGGAGAGGGGGGTCTTGGGGGGCGGCGGGGGTGGTGCAGTAGACAGGCGCTGACCGAAGGTGAAAGTGGGCGCTGGCGTTTTGATAAAGTGAGCGTTAATGAGGGCTGTATTGAGGCAGTCATTGTCCCGCAGCGCTGCCTCTGTCTGCCGGCCTCGGCCTGTGAAGCCGACAGAAATAATGAACTGACCGCTTTGAACTGGCCTCCTCAATATTGACTGGCTGCACACAGCAGATGTCTCTGGCCAAAGCAACTGGTAAATGCACATTAGGTTAACAAAGGGGGTCTTTTCACTGAGGGGTGTGTTTGTGGGGGGGTGTTGGGGTTGGGGGGTGTAGTAGGGGGGTGTAGTCCGCTCACACACACAGAGCTTCATTTTAAAACAATCTGTTTGTCAGAGCGACTATTCAGACACTCAGTGTGTGTGTGTGTGTGTGTGTGTGTGTGAGGTTCAAACACTTTCTAATTAACTCTGTATGTGAGTTAACTAAATATAACAGTCTAGTGGTGCTACTCTGTAAAGAACTTTGTAAAAACATTGTAAATATATCATTTTACACATTGCCGGAAAAAAACCTCATATCTCCAAAATGTTAACTTTACAGAAAAAGGAAAAAACCTACTTTACTTTTAATGTAAGTCAACAGAACCAGAATTTCTTCCAAGTCATTTTGGGCCGTTTCTTTTGGTCCATTCTTCATGAAGTTTACACACAACGTAAATAACAACAGGAATTTTACAGCTATGCCAAAAACTGAAATACAACGTATTTACTTATATGTATAAAAACTTTTTTTACAATAATAAAAACATTTTATATGTTATGTTACTATTACTATTGCTATGCACTGCCACTTTGTTTACATCTTTGTTACATCTATACGTTTTATATTGCACCGTCCTTCCATCCATCCATCCTTCCATTTATCCATCAACCCATATTTTTGCACAATTTAAAAACACCAGCTGTTTATATGGTGCCAAGAGAAATGCCCCAAAATTCCTTTTGTAAAGTTATTTTTTTTTAAGATATGAGGTTTTGTTGATTTTTAAATTGTAAATAAAAGTGATCTCTGTCTGTAAAAGAGAGCACATTCTCGTTTTCTGATAATTTTATTGCGCAATTTCAATTTATACGCTGTCAGAAAAAAAGCAAAATATAAAAGGTGTCATAACTTTTACACAAACTACAGTTTTTGTGAGCTTTCTCATCCCAAAATATGAGCAGATAAACAGTGAATGTGCCAAACTTGTGCACTACGAGCGTCGACCTCGCAAAAACTGACGCCTACGCAAGTGAGAACGTCTTCAATCAACATTTCACATTTTGAGACTGTTGTAAAAATTCTGTGAGATTATTTCACCTGTTTTTATACGTTATCACGTGTTTTAAGTAGTGAAAGTGTCTCATTCCATTGGCAGAACATTTTACTCAATTTAAATGTTAAGCAAATTTATCTGCGTGATTTCTCAAAACAGGGAAAATGACCTGCCAAACTGAGACACTTAAAACAAGTACAACATGTTAAAAATCTCATGACTAATTTTAGAAATAGTCCCGAGATGTAAGAGGTCACTTGCTTATATATTATCATTTGCGTATAAACTTATTACAGTGTGTATTTATATTCTTACCCAAAATGTGGTAATAATAAAAAGTGTCCTGTATTTTTATGAAACGATCGACGTTATTCTCCGTCTTTGTGTGTAATGCAGTCATAATAAAGCACTTGGCTAATAAAACTTTAAAACCACTCAGATTCTGGCTGAATTTAATGCCGTTTTAAGCTCTACTGAAGGATCAAACTGACCAAAATTCATATTTATTCATAATTTTTCATACTGCATGGCTAAGCAGTGCCTCCAAAATCAAATAAACAGGTTTATTACATTTACAGCTATGAATATAAAATAATAACTTCTAATAACTGCTGCTGATCTGATGTGTAAAGTATGTATGTTGAAGTTTTTTCCACTTTAAGCAGTTAAAACGACTCAAATCGGAGTTAAAAACTCACTCAGAGCGTGACCATTATTGCAGCAGTATTAGCTCTCATTAGCGCTGGTTATTAGCATTATTCTATTCTGTTATATGGTGTGTGTGTGTGTGTGTGTGTGTGTGTGTGTGTGTGTGTGTGTGTGTGTGTGTGTGGTGAAAGTGGTGTTTAAAGCGTGACGGTGGTAATAGTGTGATAATAAGCCGTGACTAACCGCGCTCAGGAGAACCGGCTCGCCCAGCGCCAGAGCAGCTCACAGGGGAACACTGATTAGCATATAATTGCTGCTATTGTAGCGGACACGGGGAATTAGCGCACTGCTAGGTGGCAAGATGTCCATCTTGTGTCCATTCACTCCACACAAACCCCGACTGTCGCCAGCACACGGACGACGGACAGGACCAGGCCTCAGCAGCAGGGCCGACGTTAGCGACAGCCTTAGCCTTGACTGCTTAACGAGAGCCGAATCAGGTCCAGAACAAACGGCGCCGGTCACCGCGTCCACTCCGGCACACTGAGCACAGGTGGAACTCGCTCGCTGTCCGTTTATCTGTTCGCACACGCAAACATTTAAATATCATGAGATGTTTTAACACATGGCATGACGGTTCCCACTGTGAGCTCAGGACCAATCACAGCTTCTCTCTCTCTCTCACTCACGATTCTCTCGTTTGTTTCTCTTTTGTTCTCTTTTATTCACCCGTTTCTCTCTCATATCTCCAAGCACTCGTTTCTTTTCACTCCTGGTTTTCCCTCTTCTGCTTTTCCAAACTACGTCTTTTTCTCCGTTTCTATTTCAGTCGCTTAGTTTTCTCTTCTTCTCACTTTTTATCTCACTCACATAACTCGTTTCTCTCTCTCTCTATATATATATATATATATATATATATATATATATATTGCCCACTTTCTCGCCCTTTTCACGTTCCTCCCAACTGACAGCTGAGCCTGCGAGTCTGTATCGAAAAAAGAAAAGAGAGACAGCGAGAGAGAGAGAGAGAGAGAGAGAGAGAGAGAGAGAAATACGGCCCACCACTGAATGACCTGAGCAGTGGTGACAAAGCTGAATTGGTCACGGTGGATTGTGTGTAATGGGGCTCACAAACGGCCTCTCAGTGTGAGTGAGTGTGTGTGTGTGTGTGTGTGTGTGTGTGTGTGTGTGTGTGTGTGTGTGTGTGTGTGTGTGTGGCACCAACTCAACACACAACTCACATCAACAGAACCATATGTTCCACTTTACCATTCTCTCTCTCTCTCTCTCTCTCTCTCTCTCTCTCTCTCTCTCTCTCTCTCTCTCTCTCTCTTTCTTTGTTTGTTTCTTTCTTCTTTTCAGTCTCATCCCTCTCTCTTCTTTAACTTTCTCCTCTCACACTCTGTATCTTTTCTCTCTCTCTCTCTCTCTCTCTATCTTTGTTTCTTTCTTTTTTCTTTTCAGTCCCATCTCTTCATCTTTTACTTTCTTTCTTCTTTCCTTCCTTGCCCCCCTCTTTGAAGGCGTATGATCCCTAAATGTAACTAAAGCCCAGCAGTGAGGAGCTGAACTTTCCCCTCCTCTGCTGTCCCTGCAGACGGGCAGGGTCGCCTACAGAGCAGCGCTGGTAGCTGTTAATGAAGTGATGCTCTTTTATTAGAGGGTCTCATTTCAGAGGGAAGATCTCAACCACTGCCCTGCAGCTCAGTTCCAAGAGGCAAGAGGACACTCTAAAACAAGAGGTAGGGGTAAAAGTACGAAATGGGAAGGGGCCGTATTTTTCAGTAACTGCAGGGACTTCAGTGAAACCTGATTAAGCTATTCTTAGATTAGAGAAGTGTGTAATAAAGCTTTGGGCCTGCTGACGGGCTCTGGCCGTTCAAGGGATTAAAGAAACCAAGGACGCAAACCAAAGGAGCAGGCATGGCTGAATGACGCATGCTTTTCACAGCGAGTTCAGACACATTCTGGGTGATGAGACCAGCTGTCAGACATCAGAACTTCTTATTAGCTGCTGTGATGCTGAAGAGGATGGAACCAAACATGCATTCACTGGCAGGCACAGTTGTTCACCTCTGGATGAGCGCAACGTGAAGCACTGCTTGTTGCATAGTGTCACTTTGAAAAGATAATCTGAACAGCCTAATGATTAAAAACAGATTTGGTGAGAAAATCAGATTTGAGCCACTTTAACTGCTGTGTGAACAGACCAGATAAACAAACAGACTGTTAACAAGTATTTAACTAAGAGACAAATAAAATAAACATAAAACACATAGAGGACACGCATAAGGAGAGCAAAGAGTCAATGTGAAAGGATCTGAGGAGATGTAAATGTGCAGGTCCGAGTAAGATACATAATAAATCTTCTTCTTCTTCTTCTTTCGGCTGCTCCCTTTAGGAGTCGCCACAGCGGATCATCTGCCTCCATCTTGCCCCATCCACTGCCTCCTCTACTTTCACACCAACCATCTCCATGTCCACCTTCACTACATCCATGAACCTTCTCTGAGGTCCACCTCTTCTCCTTCTACCCGGCAGCTCCATCTCCAACATTCTTTGCCCAATATATCCACTATTCCTCCTCAACACACGTCCAAACCATCTCAACCTGGCCTCTCTGGCTTTATCTCCAAACTGCTCCACCTTCACTGTCCCTCTGATCTGCTCATTTCTGATCTTGTCCAGCCTGGTCACTCCCAACGAAAATCTCAGCATCTTCATCTCCGCCACCTCCAGCTCAGCCTCCTGTCTTTTAGACAGAGCCACAGTCTCCAAACCATCCATCATAGCAGGACGCACTGCTGTCTTGTAGACCTTCCCTTTCACTCTTGCTGCTATCCTTCTGTCACACATCAGCCCTGACACCCGTCTCCACCCACTCCATCCTGCCTGCACCCTCTTCTTCACCTCTTTTCTACACTGGATGTTTGACCCAAGATATTTGAAGTCATCCACCTTTACGACCTCTACTCTTTGCATCTTCACCTTTCCACCTTCCTCCCTCTCATTCACACACATGTATTCCGTCTTGTCTCTACTGACCTTCATTCCTCTCCTCTCCAGTGCAAACCTCCACCTCTCCAGATTCTCTTCCACCTGCTCTCTACTCTCACCACAGATTACAATGTCATCTGCAAACATTATGGTCCATGGAGCCTCCTGCCTGACCTCATCTGTCAACCTGTCCATCACCATTGCAAACAAGAAGGGGCTCAAAGCTGATCCCTGATGTAACCCCACCTTCACCTTGAAACCATTTGTACTCCAACTGCACACCTCACCACTGTCTCACTATCCTCATACATGTCCTGCACCACCCTAACATGCTTTTCAGCTACACCTGACTTCCTCATACAGTACCACAGTTCCTCTCTTGGCACCCTATCATCTGCCTTCTCTAGATCCACAAAGACGGCAGCTCCTTCTGACCTTCTCTGTACTTCTCTACCAACACTCTCAACGCAAAAATTGCATCTGTGGTGCTCTTTCTGGGCATGAAACCAAACTGCTGCTCACTGATCTATAATATCCATCCATCCATTTTCTAAGCTGCTTCTCCGTCAGGGTCGCGGGGGGGTGCTGGAGCCTATCCCAGCGGTCATCGGGCAGGATACACCCTGGACAGGTCGCCAGTCCATCGCAGGGCAGACAGACAGACACAGACAAACACTCACACCTAGGGGCAATTCAGCACGTCCAATTGGCCTGACTGCATGTCTTTGGACTGTGGGAGGAAACCGGAGAACCCGGAGGAACCCCACGCAGACACGGGGAGAACATGCAGACTCCACACAGAGAGGACCCCGGTCACCCGGCCGGAGAATCGAACCCAGACCCTCCTCGCTGTGAGGCGACAGCGCTACCCACCACGCCACCATGCCGCCCATCTATAATATATATAAGTATAAATATATATAAATAATATATAATATATGAGATATATAATACATATTACACAGTAAATAGACCATTTTTAAAAATGTATAGCTATGTAAATTTGTGAGCTGTGTAAATGAGCATTTTGCCTCAGAGGAGTACCTGTGATAGACTAAGGGAGGTTTGTAGGTGTCAGTTTAACGTGTTATTATGCACAGTGGAGGGTGAGACCCTCGGGTTCTTAAACTGCTGGATTATATACGACAGATGTCTTGACCCATCCTCGCTTCCTCGCTCATAGAGGACTCTGCCCTTCCTTGACTCTCTGTTAACACTCGAGCATGATTACATCACCTGTTTAGGATGTTTTAAAGGTTCCCTGTTTTCGAGCATCTGCTTCAAAACTCATTTATGACAACGAAAAATAATGAATATGATCAAATAAAACTATTATAACTTGGTCTTTGCGCTGTTTTTGTTTAGATAATGTTCAATAATATGCAAATGATTCTTTGAGTGTTCATGGTTCCATATGTTTTTACTGAAGAACCCTGGAAGAACCAGCTTTGTTAAGACTATGCTGTCTCAACTGTTTTGGAATTGTGGTTTGTCTCTCTCTCTCTCTCTCTCTCTCTCTCTCTCTCTCTCTCTCTCAGGCCACTGCCCTTCGACCCCTGTCTGGGGTGAAAGGCTCAGGAGGATCTGGTGCAGGTAGAGGAGAAAGACAGAGAGAGACAGAGAGAGACAGAGAGAGAGTGATGGCCCCTCAGAAATGCCCCCTGCCCCTCCCTCTCTTTACTCCTATGGTTGATTGCCCCCTTATTGACACTCACTCTCTAGACCACAATAGCAGCCCTCAGACGCTGCTGAATAGACTCAGTCCTCTCTGCCCCACCAAAACCACCCCCCAAAAATCTCTGTCCTTCTTAATCCAACACACACACGCACACGCACACGCACACACACACACACACACACACACACACACACACACACACACACACACACACTGAGAGATGTCTCAGAGAAATCCCAAAGCTGAAACCACTCAGCCATAAAACACACTAAAAAACAGACATGGATAAAAATGCATATAATTAGATGACAATGTAAGGATATGACAGCCCTTAGATGGTGATATGGCAAAACAGTAATATCAGGGATATACAATATATAATAAAATGTATTTTTTACTGGCAATAATTAAAAGATCACAGTTAAAAACTCTCTTAAGGAGAGAAGCAGGAGCCAGGATCATGCAGATGAAATTCATTTGTTAATAATAAGCTGATGATTGTGCTGCTAAAATGCCACGCAGCAAATAAAATGATCTCAAATCCAGTCGATATGTGTAATAATTCTCACGTTAAGACTGTTGTAAGCTCATTATTCGATTATTTAAGTTACTTGTTTTAAGTCACCTTATCAAGTCAAATGATCTTACTATATTGGCAATAAACTAAAGGGTGGTCATATGGCCATATGTGCACATACTGTATCATAAAGGGTTAGGTATATTTTTCAGAATATGTGTACATTCATGTTATGAACATGTAAATACGTATCAAACATGTAAAGCATATGCATTATATATAAACCATACATAGATGTATGTAGATATATGACTGAAATGTATGTGCCATATCTAAAAATCGCCAATTTCAACTAGGTTGGCACAAAAGTCATAAATATGCCCATATGTGACTGATATAAGTTAGATATAAGGGTTAATCTCTATATGCTAGTATATGTCATATTTGAAATCCATATATAGCCATATGTTGGATTTCTGTAGGGTTTCTGACTTTGAGCACCGTATAATTCAATTTAAATATCTTAATATCTTCATAGGCTTTTTTTTGGTTCTGTGATCTTCTGACAGCACCCATCACCCATACGGTCAACCGCTGCATTGATATGATCAGTTATTACACGGCGTCCACATAAAGAAAAGAAAGTAAAATCCATGCTGCACAAAACAGGAAACGCAATTCGCATATTCCTTCGTCCAGCTCTCCGGCCTTTGATCCTTGTTTGCAGTTTTGTCGTGTGTTGGGAAAGACAGGGTGGTGTTTGGACTAAGTGAGTGTGGGTAAACAGCACGGAGCCTTTCTGATTCATCACTCAGTGACTGCGAGGAGCTGCAGGCTCTGACTGAGCCTCCTTCATTCAAACGGCGGTGTCAGTGGGGGCGGGTTAACGTCTGAGGAGAGCCAGCAGGCATGCGGAAACATCCCTGTGGTCAGCCTCCTGGCCTTCAGATAGCCTCCTAGCCCATTTTAGCACTTTAGCTATTAGAATAATATACCCAGTTACCACATCCAGAGAAAATACATACAACCCCATATCCCAAAAGGTTGTGACACTGCGCAATAACTCAAGAACTGCACCTTACCTGCACTGCACTGCTGCCGTTTACATCTATTACTGCACAGAGTAATGTTGTTTACTGTTTACATCTATTACTGCACAGAGTAATGTTGTTTACTGTTTACATCTATTACTGCACAGAGTAATGTTGTTTACTGTTTACATCTATTACTGCACAGAGTAATGTTGTTTACTGTTTACATCTGTTACTGCACAGAGTAATGTTGTTTACTGTTTACATCTATTACTGCACAGAGTAATGTTGTTTACTGTTTACATCTATTACTGCACAGAGTAATGTTGTTTACTGTTTACATCTATTACTGCACAGAGTAATGTTGTTTACTGTTTACATCTATTACTGCACAGAGTAATGTTGTTTACTGTTTACATCTATTACTGCACAGAGTAATGTTGTTTACTGTTTACATCTGTTACTGCACAGAGTAATGTTGTTTACTGTTTACATCTATTACTGCACAGAGTAATGTTGTTTACTGTTTACATCTATTACTGCACAGAGTAATGTTGTTTACTGTTTACATCTGTTACTGCACAGAGTAATGTTGTTTACTGTTTACATCTATTACTGCACAGAGTAATGTTGTTTACTGTTTACATCTATTACTGCACAGAGTAATGTTGTTTACTGTTTACATCTATTACTGCACAGAGTAATGTTGTTTACTGTTTACATCTGTTACTTGATGCACTTTATGAACAGCTGCTCTACATATTTACACAGACGCCCGTTTAACTTTAATTTTATTTCAACTTTGCACATACTGTACATTTTTTACTTTTACATTTTACTACTGTTTTTTAGAGTTATTCTTATATTATTCTTATGTTATTCTTATATTTTCTTTTTTTATTCTCTTAAGATTATATTCGGTGAATGGAGGAACAGCAAAGTAAGAATTTCATCGTACACTGCCTGTTCTGCTGTGCACACGACAATAAAACTCTTGAATCTTGAATAAATAAATAAAAACAAAATGTAATGATGCGCATATCATTTTAACTCTATAACACACAGTGTTTACCACTGTGTTTCATCACCTCTTCTATTAACGACACTGTAAGAATTTGGGAACTGAAAAGACCCGTTTCTGTAGTTTGGAAAGCGATATGCGTGTTTCAAACTTCAGTAAAGCTACAAATACACTTGAATTGAATTGAATATGCTTTCCCATTTTTGCTTAACACAGGATTCCAGCTGCTCAACAGTTCAGGGTCTTCTTTGCCATATTTTTCATTTGATAAGGGACCAAATGTTTTCAGTGGTGGCAGATCTGGACTGCAGGCAGGCTGGTTTAGCACCCGGACTCTTAATATGGAGCAATGCTGTTGTAATACATGCAGAAAGTGGTTTGACATCGTCTTGCTGAAATAATCAAGGCCTTCCCTGAAAAAGACGTCATCTGGATGGCAGCAGACACTTTTCTACTTCCCCTCAGTCCATTTTAAATGAGCTCTGGCCCAGAGAAGGTGGCAGTGTTTTTGGATCCTGTTTATATTTGGTTTCTTCTTTGTGTTTTAGAGTTTTAACTTGCATTTGTGGATGCAGTGATGAACTGTCCCAGCCTCTCTGGGATACTTTTTTATACTCAGTCATGTTACTGACCTGTTGTCAATCTACTACCAGGTGTTTTTTAAGTTGTACTATTAAAATATGACATACAAACCAAATGGAAATGTTTGTTCAATAAAAATATGAAAAATCGGGAAAATTCCTCTTTTGGAAGGCCATCACTGTCACACTGCGATGATGTCATATGGCTGCAGTGGAGTTGGTCAGGAAATAAGACAGTCCAAAAGGTTTTACTCTTGAGTGATGTCACGTTCTAGATAGATCTGGAAAGAGTCCATTTAGACAGATGGGAACCAGACGTCCCCCTCTAAAAGCTCCTCACAGAAAGTTCTGGTTCTGAATTCACTGCCTGATGACTGAGACGCTGTTTTATGAGAGTTTAGAGAACTTCAACTCCATTCATGGTGGAGGGAGACATGCAGGGCGCTGTGCGGCAAAATAGTCCCCAAAGAAAACTCATTATTCCAGATTTTCCACTGTTTTCCATCATCAACATTCCATATAAGCTCAGAAGACTGGTGTAGGTTCTCTGGAGGTTTTGAGTAGTACATAAAATGTCTTGTAGTCATGGCGACCCCTGCTTCCTATCACCACCACTGTGAGCACCGAACCACTCTGAATGACTCACATCTTCACCGCTTAATTTAGAAAAATTGAGTTCCCCTTTCACAGCTTCTTTTAATTGGTAAGAAGGGTTATATTTTTATATATTTATATTTATGTGCTGAGTGGCCGACTGGCTCTGTTATTTAGAGACATGGAGCTGTTTCTGTAAACGAACTCATACAAGACAGAAGGGTGTAACTGTGACGATCCTCTAAATAACCGATGAACGTCATCAAACGCAGCTGTCATGCCATCTTTATCCCGTCGGAATTTCCAATTAGCTGTGTCCGTGCCCAATCAGTGATTACTGACCCTCTACAGGACAAACAGAGTCACTCTAGCTCTCCTGCCAGCAAATAAAGGCCCAGTAAAGTACGTATAGAGCTGATGAGTGGGCTTAATTAAAAAGCCCTCACTCTCCCATCATCCCTTTCTAATACGCACAGCTCCAATCAGATTCGACCTCAGGACCAAGGGGTTGTTTTTCACTCGCACACTCAACCGACCCCCCCCAAACACACACACACACACACACACACACTTGTGCCACTGGCCTCAATGGAAGGTCCCCATATGATACAATGACGGCTGCTTTTTAAAGGCCAAATTAAAGCTGCCTGCTTTGTCTAATCAAAGCCAGCTCACTGTCATTAGCCTCCATTCTGTGTGGAAGAATGAGCCCATCGCTAAAGTCCCTTTAAGCAGCTCCTCCAGGCTAATGAACTGCGCTGCTTTGTGCTGGAGCGCTGAGTTTATTATTTAGAAGTTCAGTGAGAGGGCTTGCGAAGGAGGAGGAATCCCAGAACCACCGCTGCTGCTTAAATCAACATATAGGCCAATATAACGGGGATTTTTGGATGTTCAGCTTCAAACTGTTCACTCTGTACGCGGCACACTTGGAAGGGCAGGTATTTTAGGACGATTTGAATTTGATGGAAAGGTTTTGCTGTGAGTGCAGCTGTTCTGCAGAAAGACAAACATGTTCTTTTATATTTTTCCTGTTCTTCAGTCATTTTGATGTGACATCTCAAAGTTCACCACAATTTGCTTTGATCATTTAAAAATAAAATTCAGATTATGTTTAATACACAAACATGTATGGAAACCTATTCCCACCCTTTCCCCTTCCCTGTCTCCTTCTCAGTGTGCCTTGGTGTCTAGATATAATGTCTTATTTTCTTATAATATAGACTTATTATCTCAAAATAATGATCTTTTCTCAAAATATTTTTACAGTATCTCAAAATAAATAAATGAGATTTTTTGTTTCATTTTTTTTCTTTGTTTTGTTTTTTCTTTTGATTTTGACTTAACATCTCAAAATAATGACTTACAGGCTGGAAGAAAGATTTTCTTTTTTAAATATTAACTTTTTGTTGACTAAAATTTTGATGTAACTTATTATCCCAAAATAACTACTTATTATTACTTATTATACTTAATTTTATAATGACGCAGTTTTCAAAATCCTGAGAAAACAAGCCAATATTTTGATTTACAACACACTGATCTTTTGGATTTTATCAGAGAACAGCCTGATAACTTTATTATGGCCAAAAATAAGCACATACTTCATGAATATTATATTGATAGATTACTGACTGTAACATTAAAACTGAAGCAGCTGAATTGGCTCCTGTGCACCAACTGTGCCTGCAGACCCCTGGTGTGGGTGTGAGCGAGGGTCCGGACTTGGTGGAACCCCCCAGGAGGCTCTGCGTTCTCAGCAGTGCCGATGAATTAAACAAATGTGTGAGGATCCACAATGGCTGCAGGAGAATTACAGAATCATTATAGATGCGCTTTAATGCGCCGCTCATTCACTCAGGCCTGACAATATTTGGGGGATTAGAGATGTCAGCTTGGCGGTCAGCGCCGAAAGAGGCCAGAGAGGCACAGGGCCGCATTCTCATGCAAACGGGTGGGACGCGTTCGGAAACTTTGATAAAAACCGCCTCCCCACCCTCCTCCCCCTCGTTTCACATGAGCAACAAATTTAGGCGCAGGAAGGAATTATTCGGCAAGATTTTCAATTCCCAAATCTGCTCTGAGTCCAGACTGCTGGACAAAAGCCACAGGCAGGTGTTCGGTAGGAGGAGACTGCAGTGTTTGACTTAGAAAATTATATTTCGATAAGCTTCTTTAACAAAACCTCCATCATACGGCCCATCAAACTTGGAGGACACCACGCCTTCCCCTGAAATGGGAATTTTCTCACTTTTACAGGGGATTCTATGGATTTTTTTGTGTGTGTGAGAGGTAAACAGAGTGATTCAGATGGTTTGGTGTGAAATGGCTCAGACGTCTTTACAGTGGTGGTGATGGGAACCAGGCGTCGCCATGACTACAACACAGATATTATATATCTGTTTATATGGAATGCTGAGGATGGAAAATAGTGGAAAATCTGGAATAACGAGTTTTCTTTGGGGACTATTTTGCCGCACAGCGCCCTGCATGTCTCCCTCCACCATGAATGGAGCTGAAGTTCTCTAAACTCTCATAAAACAGCGTCTCAGTCATCAGGCAGTGAATTCAGAACCAGTTCATGTAGGAACTTTCTGTGAGGAGCTTTTAGAGGGACGTCTGGTTCCCATCACCACCACTGTGAACGGCTCTGACTCCAGAGGTTTCTCTAGAACGGAGCGTTTCACTCCAAACCGCTCTAAATGACCCAGTTTACATCTTAACCGTTTTGAATAGAAACCCTTTAAATAGGAAAAATCCCTGTAAAGGTTCAGTTAGCATGAATAAACTATGCGGTAATATTTTAGGTATTTCCAGGTATTTATTTCAAATTACCAAAGAAATCATGCAAGATGAGAGAAAGCATTGCACACAAGTGTTCACTGTGCAGTAACGGCTTCTCATAAACCATTCGTCTGATCATATTGTAGAGTGTGGACAGAAAACATGCATCAAAAGTTTGGGGACCCCTGTTATTTTTATAGATCAAGACGCTTGAGCACCAAGTAGAAATTACTAGGATGCTAAGATACAAAATATCACGAGTGACAATCAGGCACCTCCTGGAACCACCAGAAACGTTCCCAAAAAAAAAAAAAAAAAATCTATGATCTATGATTTTTTGTTTTTCAGCAGGGATAGCAATGGGCTATGCAACCAGCTGGGATTCCATAGCAACAGCCTCACAACGCCTTAGCAACCACCTGGGATAACATAGCAACACCTTAGCAACCACCTGGAATACCTTAGCAATGACCCTACAACACCTTAGCAACCACTTGGGATATCATGGCATTGTCAGGCCAACTAAAATTCATTCAGAAACGTTTCCCTTCTAGTCTACCACTGTCACTGTATCTTCATCAGTGTAATGAGATCATCTGAGGCCTAAACATCGAGCCGGACTTACTCTTTGAGTCTGTATGTGATGTTAATATGCAAAGACGTGAAAAAACAACTTGACACTTGAGACTTTGAACTTTTTCAGACGTAACAGCTTCCACTGCTTGTTAGTTACATTAGCGTCCAGTAATCTTCATACACCAGACATGTCCTGGCTGATTGACTTTTTTGGGGAACGTGGGGGGAAAGTGGGGGGGCTGCTGTGTAAATGAGAGTTTTAGATGAAGTGTCTGTTTAAATGGACCCAGCGCTGCGGCGAGGAGCCCATCCGGGCTGACTGGGCTGTATTTGGGGATGATCTCAGCGCTCTGAGGCTTTGCTCGGGTCACACAGAGCTTGTAAAGATAACCACGTTTGTGTTCCAGACGGAGTGTAACACAGAGATCAGCTTCCAGCCCTCAGATCATCACGCACACTTTCTTTCTCTTCCAGCCGTCTGTGTGTGTGTGACCGAGCGGTGTGAAATCTGCTCTGGGGGGCTTTAGAAGTGCACATGGGAAAATATTTAGGGGGGGAAACAAAAGCCAGAAAGAGAACGGAGGATAAAGCTCGGTGATGTAACCTGCTCTCTGCACTGTGTACATTGTTATTTTTGATTTTTGATTGTAAACATCACATCCTTGTTCTTTTTTCAATGGAAAACTGAACAAACAAAACTGTAGCACTAGATTGGTAGTAAGTGGGTTAAGATATGGAAATATTATGGAAATTTCCAGGCTAATTTTCTAGTTATTACTGAATTATATGTTATTGACTGTTGAAATAGCAGGTCAGTAAGAAAAAGGTGAAAAAGTAGCAACGAATTAACTTAAAGAAAGATAAACAGGTTGTTTTAAGACATATATGGTGTGGTTTGAGGTCTAATCTGATTTTAAAGCCTTTTGCCAGATCGGTGCTTAATAATGGATTAATATTATTTTATTAACAGGTAATACAAAAGAAATATGTTGCATTTTCAACCCAGATTCTGCATATTTTCAGTATAATTTCTTTATATTTATAATGTTCAGTGCTGTTTTTGTTACCTGATGCAGTAACTTTGAAACAAAGTGGAAAGAAGAACGTTCCAATGCTTTTTAGGGTAACACTTTATATTAATTTTGCAAATTAACAGATAATTATATACAAATTAGGAATTAGCTATGTCTGTACGTCACACTTCATCTGCAAATTTAAAGACATAACAGAATGAATTGGTATTTTATGGTTCATTTAATAAATTATAAAATCATTTCAACATTCCCAGGACTAAAAGTCTATAGTATCATCAGGATTTAAAAGAACTGGAACGACACGCGCATTAAGCAGATATTATGCTGATGCTATATAATATGACATAATATATAAAAAAAAAATATATATAGTAATAGTAAAAAAATAATAAAATAGTAATATTCACATTTTTATATGTAAAACTCTTTTTTTAATTCTTATTCTTATTTTGTTGTAAATAGTCGAGATTTAGCTTTAATTTTTATTATTTATAATGTTTATACTGTTTCCCGTTTCTATGACTGGGTGCCTTACTCCTGTTACTCTGCTGCTGCTGTAATACTGTGAATTTCCCCGCAGTGGGACTAATAAAGGATCATCTGATCTCATCTCATCTTATCTTAAATTTTATTTATTTACATGCATTTAACTTTTTGAACATTATTTTTCTATTTTATTACTGACATATTATTTAGTAACAGTAAGAAATTACCATGCACATTTTTGGTGAGTACAACTTGTTACTGTAATATTACCATATTAAAGCAAAGTGCTTAATAATTAATAATGAATAATAATGTTCATTTGGGGGCAGAACACTGAGCTGTACTGTAAGGGTGCCGTTGTGCTTTTAGCACCATGCACATGAAGTCTATGAACTTGTGTATATTGTGTTGTTCTGGCACATTAAGGTTCATATTCCACATTAAGGCTGATACTGTCTACAAATTCTGTTAACCAGATCTTTGCTGGTGGTTAATTATCAGCGGCATTAGGTTCTAAGTAGTGGACAGCACTAAGGAACTAATGCCTGCACAGTCGTGTGCTGCCATTAATGTGGCCGTTAATAAGTGTTTCAAAAATAAAAGCTTACAACTAGAACCATTCTGGGCTTTTTTTATTTTTTCAAGTCAAAACCCCTTTGCATTGCTGTAAATGCTTGTACAGTGAGAAATATTAATTCAATATTATAAGCTTCAGGAATCTGACAGGACGTCTGTCTCTGGTGTCACTCCAAATGGTTTGGACCCAAGAGGTTACAGTTACGGTTTCATCCACTACACCGTGTCCAGATGTGTTTGAATTATTGTCACTGTGTTGGCAACGTTCATCAGATTACAAAGGAGCCGCCCAGGGGCCAAAAGGATTCTCCACGTTTAAACATCAGCATCCAGGACTTTCAGCCACATCAAGGATCCATTACGAACCTCTTGTTTAAAGGAATAGACAAGCAAACAATCATGTTTACACCAAAAAACGTCGAATTTACAGAATTTTGCTCTCGGGAAGCAAAAGGATTATGCATATTTAAAGGGGAATTACACCAATTTTTTCATATATATATATATATATATATATATATATATATATCATATCATTGCTGTCAGAAGACATCCCTCAAAATAGAAATCTCCAAAATAGTAACTTTACAAGAAAAGGAAAAAACATACTTCACTTTCAATGTAAGTCAATGGAACCAGAATTTTTCCCATGTCATTTTGGGTAATTACTTTTAGGCCATTCGTCATAAAATTTACAACCAATATAAAGAGTAACGGATACTTTCAAATTATGTAAAAAACTGAAAAATGCAAAAAATGGAGATACAAGGTTTTCTTCCGACAGCAACATATATATACACAACAATATATATATATATATATACACACACACTGCTGATTTCATAAGATTTAAGGTGTTTTGATTTGGTTGGAGGTTCTAGATGCAAACTTTTAAACATGAAGAACCCTTTTCGGTGCCAAAATGGAAAGTTCTGTGGACTGGACACTGACCGTTCTGCCAAACTTCTCTTTTGCTCTTCTTTACTCTAAGAACTGACTTGAAATGAAGACTACATCATCACAATGGACACTGACTGATTGTTTCACATTTCTCCATGAGAGCTTTCTCCTGAAGGTCAGTTTTTCCTCCTCACTAGTCCCTCTCCTCCTTCTTTCCACTGACCCTTTGTATTGGCAGGGTCACTTAAGTCTCATGGTTTGGACTCACTAAGCGAAGGTTACGTACCAGTAAGCACACACACACATTCACACAGCTCCTTCCCCATGACCAGGGTTCAAGTGGGCTTGTTCCCGTCACGTCTATTAAAAGTGACTCTTTGCCCAGAGTGGAAAGAGCGTCTATCACGACTGTAATGAACGAATAGACGTGTAAAGTTTGGTAGACGTAAACAGAACTGACCTCCTTTATCTCCGTTCATGCTGATGAAGTTTGAGCTCTTTAAAACTCTGTAAATCATCATATGGATAAACGGTTATTGACATGCGAGAAAATGACCTGTAAAGCTATTTATCTGGGCAGTAAGCATGCATTTATTAAAAAAACACTGACCTTAATAAACACAAACAAATAAACAATCTCTACAGGGGGAAATCCAGCATTTATAGTTATCATGCAACACCTGCTTTATCTAATACTCAGGAACCAAAACAGCAAATTAAGGAAAAACAGAAGTTAGGAGAGCTTCTGATGATGAAAAAAATAAATAAAAAGTAAATAAAAAATAAAATAGTTTTTAAAAAATTCTAGAAGTTGTAAGTTGCTTCAAAATTGGACGCTTTATTGGCAGAACAAGATCACTGAAAACTAGAAATTCTTCTCATGGTGTTCTGTGTTTATGTTTACTTGTGTTTATTTTAATGTCATATTTTGTTTTTACAAGCAAAAACACACTTCCAGCCTACATCTTATTCACAGCACAGCATCATAAAGAAACACCGACAGACATTTATAATAACGTGTTTACTGAACCTGAACTAAAAGGCGAGTGTGGAATTGTTAAAGAAGTAAATAAGCACTGGTCCATCAGCCACACAGCGTAATAAATCAATGGCACTGTAAGTGAATTTCGGCTCACCAGGATTTTCAGTCGTTCCTACGTACAGAAAAAAGACAGTCGGCTGTATAGAAACACGAAAGCGTGCTTTTAAACACGTCTATTAAAGATGACGACGCTCTGCACGCATTCTCATGGTTTCACAAGACCAAAAATGGTTCTTTTCATGGTGAAATGGTTCTTCAAATGGACAGAGAACGTGATAAATATGGCACCAAAAAAAGGCTCTTCTTTTTCCAAGCTTGACATTGAAACGAGTTAGAGCTACGCAGGACCATATCCAGCACGTTCTCCATCAATCTGAAGAGCCTTTTCACCGTTTCATCATGCAAATGGTTCTTGTTTGTTCTTGGAGTGTTCATGGTTCTATATAGAATCACTGTCTTTACTGAAGAACCCTGAAGAGCCTTTTCTTTTTTAAGAGCGCAGAACACGCAGTGCTGTATGGGTCTTTCACTATCTAACACAACACACACACACACACGCACACACACACACACACACACACACACACACACACACACACACACACCTTCTAAGCCGCTTCTCCTTCTGGGTCACGGGGGGTGCCGGAGCCCATCCCAGCAGTCATTGGCCGGGAGACACCCTGGACAGGTCGCCAGTCCATCCCAGGGCACTAAAGGAATATGATTGGGTAAGTGCTTTACAGACTGACTGTTACAGAGTGACATTCAGCTTAATTTGGCAAAAGTTGAGCTGAACTTGATATTGTTATCCTTGCACAGCAACTCATTTGTTGTGCAGCTACTTTTGGGCCGAAGGTTCTGTCAGTATTAAAGCGCGCTCAGTATGGAATTCAGGGCTCCTGTGATTTCTTTTGTTTCCTTATTTTACAAAAAAAAGTTGATTTAGCCGCAGGCACGAGTCGAAGGCGTGGCATTCTTCGTGATAACACAGTTAGTGCTCTGTTCTGGACATAGAAAACAGTATATATACCTTTGGGCCGTGCATACAAATAATGTTACAACACAACACGATATGCTTTTCTGATCAAATGTTGCATCATTTACTTGTAGACACTGAGCAACTGCACGTTTCACTGTAAACAGAGTAAAATTAGTCCAGTTTAACTGGATTTACTGCCAAATACGGGATAAAAATCACTGTGTTCGTGGTTTTTTGGAGTTTTTTAAACATGTAGCACTGCTGGCTCTTTTTGTTCTCTTTTCCATCTGATCAGATGTCTGAAAAATAAACATTGTGAAAATGAAGTATCACAATATGATATTTTTGCCATATCACCCACCTCTATGAGAAGATTTTAGTATATTTATATTAAAAGTTTTACAGTATATTAAATGAGGTATGCGGCTTTCAGACTTGGCCTTATTCGCTGATGTGAGTTCAGATATCAGTAATAAGCTGAAGAGTCCCATCTTTTCAACACAAGCAGCTGCTTTGTCCTTTTCCTCCAGTCTTTCTGATTCTTGGTTCTGACATGAGTGCAGGTTAATCTCACATCCGGGTCTTAATGTTAAAGCATTTTAGCTCCTTCACTGCGTCCCTGAAAGCCCCGCCACTGCTGCCTAACCTCCGCCTCTTTCAGCGCTCTGACACTCCTAACGGGATCAGTCACTGCAGAGTGTGTCACTGCACATGACTGCGTGTGTCCTGCCATGAATGACCGTTGGTTCCGCTTTAAGGCTCTACCCGGGGGCCGGACACCGCTGGGTCAGAGCGTCGGGTCAGTCAGGACTGATTTAGGCGTGCGGGTGTGACCGATGCACCTGAATCTGAATCTCATCACGCCTCATGGCCCCAGAATAACTCACGATCAGCTGTATCCTGCTTCAGGAGTTAACATCTTCACTCAGACACGGCTCCAGAGGAATTCAAATCAAATTCAAATTAACCCCTCCGAAAAGCTCAGACCTGCGGAGCGGTCAGGCCTTTTACTCTGCACCCCGACTGGACACAAACTAAACGATCGTTTAGCGCTGTTTCGTTATTTACTCAGCTCAAACCCACACTTCAGTTCCTCACTCTCTCATTACACAACTCACACATTAGCTTCATAGTAGATCCTGAATCATTCATAATAGATACTGAATTATTCATAGTAGATCCTGAATCATTCATAATAGATACTGAATTATTCATAGTAGATCCTGAATAATTTATAGTAGATCCTGAATAAATCATAGTAGATACTGAATAATTCATAGTATATCCTGAATAATTTATAGTAGATCCTGAATAATTCATAGTAGATCCTGAATAATTCATAGTATATCCTGAATAATTTATAGTAGATCCTGAATAAATCATAGTAGATACTGAATAATTCATAGTATATCCTGAATAATTTATAGTAGATCCTGAATAAATCATAGTAGATACTGAGTAATTCTTATGAGATGCTGAATAATTAATAGTAGATGCTAAATCATTCATAATGGATACATAATGAATAATTCATGGTACTCAGTGAGTAATGTATAGTAGATGCTGAGTAATTTGTAATAGTTACCAAACAATTAGTAGTAAACGCTGAAAAATCTTATTGGTAGTTTATTGGTAGAAACTGAATTATTCTGAATTCTTTCAAACCAGTTTTGACTTCAGTGTAATTATAACGACTATTAATTATTTTAGTAACAGTATTTTTGCTGTTATATACACATCACTGCATCATATTTAGAGCAGTATTGTGTAATGACCTTGCCCCAGATGGATAAAGGATCTGTGAATTATATTTATATGAGTACTATGGGTGTGAGCTAAGAGCTAATAACAGCATATAAACTATTTCTATTGAAATTATTAATAATTAAGTTTTCAGTCTTCCATATCCATATATTGGTGTTAGTGTTGAGATGGAATAATGGCAGATTGCAATGAACATAGTCTGTTATTCTACTTTACTGTTAATACAGCTCTTTTAAATCTTTACACACACACACACACACACACACACACACACACACACACACACACACGCACACGCACACACATGCTGGGAGGAGACAGTGTGTTCCTGCTGTTATGCTAATATGTCAGAACGCTTCAGTGAGAATCAGATATGAATTAAATGAGGCTTTGGGTCTTTTTCTCTCTAAATGCTGCGGCGGGTGAGATTAAGACCCCGCGTCTGACTACCGCTCCGCACCCCCGCGTACGTGTGTTATTCATCTGACGAGACTCAAACTGACATGAGTACCCGCTCACTTACAATCCGATTACGCGCCCACAAACGTGTCAATGCCCACTGACTGCCGGTCACTGTGACCTCTCCGTCACCGTCCACTCCAAACTGCCCACTATATTCATATATACACACAGTGGGTCCAAACGTCTGACAGCACAATGAAAATCGAGTATCTTTCATTTATTTCTGCAAAAAAGACCACATGAAGTTTTATAATGTTACAAGTTTCAACACTTTGAATGAAGCACATTGTAAATTCTGCTCTATTTCCAGCTCATCATTCAAACTGAAGCAGAGCTGTGAAACTGAGGTGCTGGTACCAAAAGCTCAGACTGTCTTTAGTCGGATCTCTTCCAGTGAAGCTCGTGTTCAGATGACACTCATGTGGGTTTGATCTGTGGATCAGAGACTTTTACACAACGTTGTGGAGTTCATGCAGCTCAAGTTCATACTGTCATTAAAGCAGAAGGGGAGATACACCACCAAGTGCTATACGGCATTGTCCGAGATCTGTGCCTCTCATAGTAAAAATTCCTTGAAGCATTCCTAAAAAGAAGGCACCATAAAGAGTTCTTTGAGTGGTTCATTGTCACAGAAGAACCCATTCTGAATAGGTGATTTGAGCACGTGAAGAACCTTTAAACATTTAAACAAAAAAATGGTTCTTTTATTGTATATAAGCTTGGCGTCATAATGACAGCAGAACTTTGGTGCTCTATAGAACCATCTACAGCACATTCCCCTCAATCTGAAGGCCCGTTTTACCACACAAAGAACTGTTCTCTTCATTAAAAACCCTGGAAGAGCCATCTTCTGCTTTTACTGCTGTAACAACTCTTAAAACAAGGGTTCTTTGCAGACAAACCATTTTCGGTTCACTAGAGCACCTTTGAACAGACATTTCTATATAGATGCAACCTTTTTATGCAAGTTATAAAACCAAACAACTTCATCACGGAGAAGAACCATTTAACCATGAAGAACGTTCTGAATAACCACTGCTTTTGAAGAACCGTTGGAGAACATCTCCTAATGGAATAGTTCAATTAAAACCAAAAAAGATAGGAGAACTGATATGAGGCATAATGACAAATATATATATATATATATATATATATATATATATATATATATATATATAAGGAAAAATATATATTTCTTAAAACATATGTTTATAACCTTATAAATATGGGCCCTTACAGTGGTGGTAACAGGAACCAGGGGTCACCGTGACTACAACACAAAACCACCAGAGAACCTACACGAGTCTTCTGAGTTCATATGGAATGTCGATGATGGAAAACAGTGGAAAATCTGGAATAACGAGTTTTCTTTGGGGACTATTTTGCCGCACAGCGCCCTGCATGTCTCCCTCCACCATGAATGGAGTTGAAGTTCTCTAAACTCTCATAAAACAGCGTCTCAGTCATCAGGCAGTGAATTCAGAACCAGCTCATGTAGGAACTTTCTGTGAGGAGCTTTTAGAGGGACGTCTGGTTCCTATCACCACCACTGTGAGCGGCTCTGACTCGGTATGTTTATCTAGAACGGCGTGTTTCACACCAAACCGCTCTGAATGAGTCTGTTTACACATTAATCACTTAATTATGTGGAAAATTAAAAAGAAATCAGTGGTGCTCCCCTTTACGCAGCAAGTGACATATTAGCTCTCTTCTGCACTGAAGTTTTGCGATCAGCCAGTAATTAAATTTGCATTCAAATGTGCAACGCAAACAAAAGGTCCAGGCCCGAGCTGTGACAGAAACGCATTAAAAGGAAAGAAAGAAAGAAAGAAAGAGCGAAAGATGTGCACTGTATGAGTCTGAATGGGCTGGCTTGTGCCTGTTTATGAATCAGTTGAACAATTACAGCGTGTAAAGAGGATTATAACAGCACCTGTTATGCACGCTGCCAAATGGGAGGGATATTTCAGTTTAATAGCCTCGCACAATCGTCCGAGCTTAACTTTCCCTGCTTTCAAACTTGCAAAACGCACTTAGAAGGGTCTCCCCCCATCCCCCCCCCCCCCCCCCCCCACCACTTTTTCATAGACAATCAATGGTGGGGGTCAAAGAAAGAAAAATCTCTCAAAAAGAGAAGAAAAAAGTTTAATCCCTGCTGCAAGACATATCAAAGAACAGGTGCAGCGAGACGACGCGCACTAAAAGCTTTGTCCAAAGAGGTGTGTGGCTTTTTCTGCGCTTAAAGAGAAAGGGCTGTGTTAAATGCCAAGTTAATATGGATTTAATGCTTGTCAGCGGCTCCTGGACGCCCCCACCCGAAAAATCCAAATCCCCTCGGCTGGTGGAGCGCAAGACGGCGCGGCAGAATAGACTGCTCAAAGATGAGAAAGGCATATCATATCAGTGCACATTATAGGATTCCTCAAAACTGCTCTGATTTTATTCATACACCTTTCTCTGAGTGTGTCCGTGAGTCATCCACGGTGAGGAATCTACCTTTCTGGAGCTCCGTTTTAGTCCTAATTCCTTATTTGAGTCTAATTTCATACTTTTTAAACAGTTTCTTGCTCGAATTTTCTGTTCCACCTTAAATGCTGCAGCTGTTACATTCTGGCGCCTGAGGCCTGAGGCGTCACAATGTAGCAGCTGCAGCATTTAAGGTGGAACGGCCAATTTTAGACTCTTCGTTCCTGGGCTGAGAGATGCTTAATGTTCTTGGAGGTTCCACTACGGTGCTAGATATTCCTCAGCACTTACGTATTATTATTATTACTATAATTTTTTTTTTCCCAGAAGATAAGCTCTTAAAAATGTTTTTTCAAAGGTTCTTCATTAAGGGAATGCTTCTATTTAGAACCATAGCTCCATGCAGAACTGTTTCATGCTTAAATGCTCATGAGAGGGTGCTTAAAGCATCTGTACTTCTGCTTATACCGCAGGCAATAGTTTAAAAATGATAATTCAGTAATAGTTTGTGTTAATAATGAAAGAATTCCCCTTCGTGGACCCGGTAGCTCCTGTCCTCTCTTTCTTGCATGTAAAATAAATGCCCACATTTTAAAAACGGAGCCAAAAGAGTGAAGCCTTTTCAGTTCCCTAGAGAACCATTTCAGTAACATTTCTATAAAGATGGAACCTTTTTTTTCATTTAGGTTCAAAAAACACAGAAGGTTCTCCATCATGGGGAAGATGAACATTTTCACCATGGAGCGTTCTAGATAACCACTGCCTTTGTTAAAGAATCTTCCTTTAAGAATCTTTGTTCTTGTTATGAATACTGGTATGGGGCACAATAATAAATTAATAGAGGAATAAATATATGTGTGTGTGTGTGTGTGTGTGTGTGTGTTGTGTGAGTGTATATATATATATATATATATATATAAAATAATACATATTTCTTCATGTTTTATCTCCGTACATTGGGGTTATATGTCACATCCCAAATAATTATTATGTATTACATTGATATATTAATACTCAAAAATGATTTTTATATTCCTTCCCTTTTTAGTGAACTGGCTTTTATTCTGGGGTTTTTATGAGACTTATGCACCCAAAGCCTTGAGCTCCAAACGAACTGTTTAATTAGAACATTAATCGTGTAAAATAAACCCATTAAATAAGTGAAGCCAGTAAGGCCTGTGAGAGGACACCTGGACGTGGGGGTGATATGAGTGCTGATAGTGAACACACCTGAGGTGCGAGTGCGCACGCGTAATGGGCTGCCGGTGCACAAACAAAGCGGTTTGAACTGTTTAAAGTGCGATAATGCACGCGCGCCAAGCTGCGAGGTGTTTGAGGTGTTGTTTTGGTTTGTAATATGATGGAAATGTGCCTTTAATGGGCTTAATCAGACCCACCAGCTGCTTTTACTCTGTAACTGAAAGAAAAAGCAGCTTTTGCTGCGCTATTACAGATTGGTCTCGGTCATGAAAATAAAGGCGCGAGGCATGTTTTCCCTCCAACCATCTGCTGCTCACAAAGAGAGGATTTACACACACACACACACACACACACACACACACACACACACACAGCCTTTTAAATAAAACACTCCTATAGGAGATGGGAAGTGCTTAACTGCATCAACATTACTGAGGACAGATTATTTACAGACACTTAAAAAAGATGCTTCTTTAGTAAAGAACATTTTCCATGATTAAAGGGTTCTTTGCCTGGTGAAACTGATGGATTTTATGGAGAATGTGTTGCGTACGGTTCTAGAACCTTACAGTTATAGACCCGTATAGAACTTGTTTGAAAAGGGTTCTATGTAGCAACAAAAATAGTTCTCCTGTCGTCTCAAACTTGTTGTGTGTATGTTAAAAATGATGGTTCTTCAAGAGCCCTTCGAGCATTCTCTTTGGTTCATGGTGAAATGGTTCTTCAGATTGATGGAGAACCTTTTAAAAAATGATTCTATATAGTACCAAAAACAGAGGTCTGCTGTCGTCACAAGCTTGACACGGTAACAATAACAGGACCCAGAAGACCATGTCACACTGCCAGGAACCATTTAAGCACACAAATGCTTCTTCGAGTGTTCAAGGTTCTGTATGGACCCACTGTCTTTACTAAAGAACCCCTGAAGAACCACCTTGCACAAGGACTCTATGTCCTTGAGCAGGACTGTATTCATCGGAATGAAAAGTAATGAGAAAAACGGATCTTATTCTGGGGATTTAGAGAAGAATGTGTGGAACCCACCGTGAGGAGAACGTCTAACGTCAGTGGAACAGTGACGCTACTGTCGTTTGTTTTCATTTCTAATAAATACCAGTCCAGAGAAACGGACTTAAAGAAACACAGCTGCATGAATCTAATGATTCATTCAGAGCTTCAGAAGCTCCAGGCTTAAACTGCATTAACACACAAAGCGGTCAGATAAACAAACGATGACTACGCTCTTCATCCCGTCCCTTTACATTAAAATAAGAATTTATTACATTACAGACCTAAAATGACAGCTCAGACAGGTTCCACGAGCCACGAGCCACGTTTGGTTCCCTAAAGGACCAACATGGGACTTGTGAGTGTGAAGAACCTTCGCTGTAAAGGTTCTATACCAATTTAAGGAACCTTCACATTATGTGAAGAAAATGTAATTTCCCAAAATATAAATTCCTTATTAAATAAATAAATAAATGCACAAAAAGTGGTTCTCTAAAGAACCTTTCAATGGAAGGTACCAAAAGTGGTTCTTCTATGGCATCCTGATTTTTTTTTTATTCTATTCTTTTTTTTTTATATTAATTTATTTATAAATCTTTTTTTTAAAGAGTGCAATATGCATTTAATTATATTACTTTATTATTGTACATAAATAATTATGTCCACCAACACAAGTACAACACTGCTACTACTACTTATAATAATGATGATGATAATAATAATAATAATAATAATAATAATGATAATAATAATAATTTAAATGTAAATCTGTGTTAATATATATTATCTGTAATATCAGACTTTGATAGGTGATAAAAATAACGCAGTGTTAATAATGCTCCTCTCTCGGTGCATTGTGGGTAAAACTGGATTGATTCTTTAATCTTTTTCGTATTGAGCTCTTCGGTGACGCCGCAGCACAAAAGAAAGAGAAACAGACCAAATAAACTGGACACAAGGAGCCCGTATGTAAATGAGTCCCCGCCTCCTTTGTTGCCAGCCGTCCAATCAGACTCGTGCCATCGGCTAGCCAATCCGGGGAGCCAGTGCGCGGTATAAAGGGCGCGGGCTCTCGCGCTCTCTGTGTCTCCGTGCGCCGCTACTGTCGCTTCTTCGGTACCGTCTATGACCACGATGATGATGATGATGATGATGAAGACCCCGCCCCCTCCTCCTCTCGCCCCGCCCCCGCCGCGCAGGTCCGGGTTTCGCGTGGAGGAGCTGCTGCTGCCGCGAGCCCCGCCCACCCCGCCCGTGCTCACCAAAACGCACCAACCAGGAGCCCCCGAGGAGCTGAAGTTCGGAGTTAGAACCATCCTCGCGCACACGCCCAGGACAGGTAAGAGCGCGAGAGTTCGCCTGAGCTGCGTTTACACGTTATAGCATGTTAATAAAGCCATATTACATGTATTTTGTATGGGTTTCAAATGAACAGTTGTATGATGCTTTATAACAGCGTTATGAATGTTCTATGTAGTTTAAGAGCACTATTATTGTTTATGCATGTGATATGGAGCCTCTATAATTATAATAATAATAATAATAATAATATCTTTAATTATACATTCTTAACAGATATAGTTCTTCGAGGGTTCTCGAGTAGAGGAAATGGTTCAGCTTAGGAACGTGAATTTTAAACAGAACCAACTGCGTGCTGAAATGGTTCTTTGAATGGTGAGATAGTTCTCCGGATTGATGGAGAATATGCTGTATGGTTCTATATAGAATGGTCCTGTATAGCACCGAAACATTGTAAACCTTAACATTGTAACAATAGAGAACACGTTCTCTGCCTGCAGAACCATTTCGCCATTCAAAGAACCATCTACGCATGCAAAAGTGTTCATGGTTCTATACAGAACCACTGTCTTTACTAAAGAAACCTTGAAGAACCATCTTTAGAATGTGCAGTAACAATTATCTCATATCTCATTTTATTATCCAAGAACCGTTTAAGCATGAAATGGTTCAATATAGAACTTATGGTGTTCTAGATAGAAATGTTACCTTTACTAAGAAGGTGATTTACAGACAACTGATAAAGATCAACAGTAACAGAAGAAACTCTGAGTATTCATTTAAAATCATGTAAGGCAATAAGAGTGTTAACGAAGCTCGTTAAGTTAAAGAGTGAAATGAGTTAACGAGTCGCGTTTTCAGGTGTTTATTAGAAGTGAGCTCTGAGCACGACTGTCTAATAAAAGCTGACCTGAGCTCCACAGTGTAGAAGCAGAGTGAATGGCAGTGTCTCTCCACGTTTTCTGTGATTTACTGAGGTGTTTGCAGAAGGTCGGTATCTGCAGATCTAAGATCTTAAACAGACATTCAGGAGCTTTACGGTCATTCAGAACTTTAAATACCAGCAGCACAGCTTCAAACTCTCTCTAAAGGATCCAGGCGGTCAGTGCAGTGATATGAGCCCTCTGTGTTGGTGCTGTGAGGATCCGTGCTGCTGGGTTCTGTACGGGTTCTAGAGGATGGACTGTTATCTCCAGTATGAAGACCATTACAGTGATCAACTCTGCTGAACAAATGCGTTTCTGTTTGTGTTCTCTAGCTCCTTGCCCTCCGGCCGTCTGCTCGTTCCACCCCAAAGCTTTTCCTGCTCCGTATTTTGATGGATCTTTCTACCCTTTCATCCGCTCCGCTTACTTCCCTGGTGAGTTTATATTTCTGTATTTCATATTCTGTTTTACGTGGAACCTGCTTTGGTTTTACTAATAAAATTCTGTATTTTACCAAAAGATTCAAATGATTTTTAACAATAACAGAACACTTTTTACTGCTGCAAAGAACCTTGTTCTAAAATATACAGCATCAAAGAGCTGTACTTAAAAAAAGATGGTTCTTCAAAGGTTCTTTAGTAAATAAAATGGTTCTATGTAGAACCATGAACACTCAAAGAACCAGAAAGGTTCTTTGCATAGTAAAATGGTTCTAAAATGGAGTTTGTTGTTGTGTAGGGTTCTACACAAGAACCATTTCACCATGCAAAGAACTAGTTAATAACGCAAAGGGTTCTTGTTTCTATGTAGAACCATTTTCCTTACTAAAAGAACCTTTGAAGAACCATCATTTTCACTAGTGTACGTATAGAACCCTTTTTGCGAACCATGCCAAGAAACTTTTTTGCCTATAAATCTTTCGCTGTGTTAGAGTTTAGTGTTGCCTTTACGTAAAACCACTAAAAAACACCGAAGACCAGTTTTAAGAGATTTTTCTAACTTCTTAAATTTTTTATTTTTGTATTTTATTATGTTTACTATGTTTAGGCAGATAGAACAGCACACTGCCTTACACGTATAGTATCTCTTAGCATTTAAAGGTTTCAGTTTTGGTCCTTTTCATTGAACTGATGTAGTCTGTAAACTTTACGTCTTTGTCTTAAACAGTCTGTCAGTTTTAGGCCACTGAGCGAAGTCTGTTAAAGCCCTGCTGAACACTCATTAACCCACCAGCAGTGCAGCTTCAGCATTGTCCAAAACAATCCTCGCTAATTTTAGCATGGATGCTGCTTTATATCCGTGAACCTTCACCAATTACAGCGTGACCAAACCACCCACCAATCCACCCACCCAAACTCCCACCCTCAGCCGGGAAACAGCGACTTTTAACAGGCCGAGCGGGGCGTGCAGCAGTCATGCGCCAGTTCCCCCCATTAGCATCCCCTGACTGGGTTCAGCACTCCAGCAAGACCACATGGGGTGGAGGTGCCGCTCCGAGGAGAGTGATATCACTGGGGTTGATAAAGTAATGACCAGCATAAATGAACAGCTGCATAATTCAAAGCCCATAACCAAGCTAACCAGCAAAACCTGTAGTTTTAACTTTAAAACAGCACGTAACCTCGCCACCTTAAAATTAAAAGCCAACTGAACCACTAACAGCAAGTTAGTGATCACCTCTTACGCTCTGCCAACTCCTCGTTTGACTACAGCTGCATTTAAATTTTGAAGTAGGCGGTTTAACTTAGCAGCTGAATGTAGTCTGGTCAGTAAAAATGCGTCCTGATTGGCCTAAAGTGACCACATTTCGTGTGTGAACATCTACCAGTGCCTATTTAAGGTTTAATGTCTCGGGTAATAGGATGAATGAAGTGCTGCTGGTTTGATCTGTTTGAAAAATGTCAAACGGACATTTCAGATACAGCCGTGTGCAAAATAATGCTCACTCGTTATCGAACTGCGAATACGTTGGCGTGTTGGCTCATTTCTGTAAACCGTAGCAGTTCGTTCTTATTCACCGGACGAAAAAATAAACATAAAATGTGCTGAGGCCACATTTAGTTTCGCTTTAAATTCAGCAGCACAGAAGATTTACGTCCCTGTTAAAAAATCAGCAAAAGCAGGTCACCTGAGCAGCGTTCACTGTCTGCGTGCGCTGCGTTTTACAGTGCAGCTGCTGAGACGGCGAGCTGCGGAGGACTGTGTGGAGCGGCGCTGAAGGATGCGATTGTTTTCTGCGAGCACGCTTTAGTTTGGCTCTTTTCTAAGCTGTGAGTGAGCTGAAGAAAAGGCCTTTTCTGCTGCGAGCTGCATTCAGCCCCAAATAATAAAGTTGCGACTCTTTTCAGACCGGCTGCTCTCAATGGGCTCAATGGCTTTTCGTGTTCATTTAATGAAAATGATTTGAGGGCAGGAGAGAGAGAGGGAGAGAAAGAAGAGCCCGGGCCCCTGGTCATTGAGTATTCAGGCATGCAGTTGTGTTTAGTTTGAAAGTGTAAATCTCTCTTTGTGGCTGTAATATATGGCTTTAGCTGCCTGTCCGCAGTCTTTTCTCTGCCAGTTCATTACTACACAATTAGAGTTCACGCTGTATTAACTCGTGTGTGCGCTGCAGTGGAAGCCTCCTTTCCATCCCAATGCGGCCAGTGTGCTAATTAGTCACCTCAGGCCTTTTCTCTCAACGCCGCAGCCGTTTTATACTGAATAAATTCAATATAATGATATCGATTATAAAGAAAACTTCGTCCACGCCATTTTTGCATTCCCCCATGGAAAAGGGGAGAAGGAGCACCTCCGGTAGCCCTTTGGTAACGCAGTGTTAACTTTTAGCCCTCTCAGAGAACACAAACCTTCTTTCACTCGGGGTCTCATTCACATAAATGTGAATAATCAGGTTTTATTTACCCTTCTTTTCTGCTTTCTCCGCAGCCTCTTCGTCTGTCGTGCCCATTCCCGGGACGTTCTCATGGCCCCTGGCCTCCAGAGGGAAGCCCAGAAGAGGGATGCTCCGGAGGGCCGTGTTTTCCGATGTCCAGCGGAAAGCTCTGGAAAAAATGTTCCAGAAACAGAAATACATCAGCAAACCGGACAGGAAGAAGCTCGCCACCAAACTGGGCCTTAAAGACTCACAGGTTGATATGACTATTCTCATTTCTAACAGTTTAAGGCTCAACTGTGTGTATGTGATGCTCATCCTATATACAGTACTGGTTTAAACATTCATTTGACCAAAAATATACACAAAATATTCACAATACAAAAAAGGGGTTAATACAGTCTGATTCGTGCTGAAATATACGTCTGTATTTGACAGATTATACATTAACTGCTTACTTACGTCCTATACGAGCACAAAAATAGACGTTTGTGATGCAAATAAAGCTGGTCCATAACAAATTCACCAGTGAATGTGCCAGTACAGTTTATTTTTATTAAGTAAGTAAGTGATACATTTTAAATCCCACAAACAGGGAAATTCCTCCTCCGCATTTAACCCATCCGTGAAGTGAAACACCACATACACACTAGCGAACACACACACTAGGGGGCAGTGAGCACACTTGCCCAGAGCGGTGGGCAGCCCTATCCACAGCGCCCGGGGAGCAGTTGGGGGTTAGGTGTCTTGCTCAAGGACACCTCAGTCACGGACTGTCGGTGCTGGGGATCGAACCGGCAACCTTCCGGTCACAGGGCCAGTTCCCTGACCTCCAGCCCATGACTGCCCCCAATTAATTTATTCAGAGATTTATCTGAAGAACAAAGACCTCCTTCAAGGACCATGAGTTCTATATAGAACCATTTTCATGCTTAAACGACTTTTGCGTAATGAAATAATGAAAGCCTTTTGAGAACGGTTCTATACAGCGACAAAAAGTGCTCTGCGATTGTTATTGACGTTATAATCATAGAAGAATCTTTTTGGTTGCTATATAGAGCACATTGTCCATCAATCCGAAGAACCTGCAGAGAACCATGTAAGCATGTATCCTGCGTGTGCTCATGTCGCAGATGGAGAACCGATATATTATGGTCAAATGTTGTTTATTCATACTGGCCGATTTGATGGTAAAGTGCTGTTTGAATAGGAAAACAAACGCACTGTGCCAAACTCAAGCCCTCCACAGGTCTGCTTTGGTTCATGATACAGCTCTGAAACACTGGAGCAGGGTGATGACCTCTCTCATCTTCTCCGCAGGTCAAAATCTGGTTCCAGAACAGGAGAATGAAGTGGAGGAACTCAAAGGAGAGAGAGCTGCTGTCTGCTGGAGGCTGCAGAGAGCAAACCCTGCCCACGAAGACTAACCCGCACCCGGACCTGAGCGACGTGGGGAAGAAGTCTTCGGAGGAGGAGGAGGAGGATGAAGAGGAGCCCAACGTCGCGTCTCCGCCTCATTTCGGCAAACACTCAGACTTTTCAGCGTCAGATGATGAAATAATGGTCTCATAGAAGCTCCCACCGTGTTCATGAGGCTGAAAGTGACTGTAAACGCAAAGCACAAACGCAGCTAAAGCAGCCAACAAAGGAAGCCGAGGCTGAGGTTGGCTTGGCTTGTTGCTCGAACTTTCCGTTCCACCTTAAATGGTGCGGCGGTTACTTATATTGGTATACATAACATATAGCAGCTACAGGTAACCGGGGCACCATTTAAGGCGGAACGGAGAGGTCGGAAAAGAAGCCGACGTCCTGCATTTGATCTTGTTCTAGTATCGAGTTTTAGCCGTAGCTTCCGAACCACTGAAGGTGAAACAGAAAACGAGGCCGAATATGAGAACAACTTTAGCTTTATCAACACAAAGCCTTGCATGTAAGGCCAGCGTACGCCCTGTTCAAGAAAATATAATCATGTATCTATTGAATTAAAGGTGGTTGGTTAGTGTAGTGGGTAACACCTCTGCCTTGTAGACTGGGGTTCAATCCCCCACCTGGGTAAACACCCTACACTATACCAATAAGAGTCCTTGGGCAAGACACCTAACACTGCCTTGGCCTCCCTGTGTAAAACGATCAAATTGTAAGTCGCTCTGGATTAGAGCGTCAGCCAAATGCTGTAAATGTAAAAAGTGATTCTAACTCAGTTTTCTCATCCATTTCTCTCCGACTTGAGTCTCCATCCTGTGTAACTCAAGTCAGCGAGCCGTGTTAGCACGCTTTTAGTGCCAAGCCAGCAGTAGCACTACTCTAGTCATATCCTAGCTCGCACTGTTTAGCAGATATCTTCATATTTATCTTGTACATAATCCGAAAACGTCGCTTGTTGTGTTCTAGATAATGACACTACAGTGGTAGCTAACGTTTTCATTTTGGTCCTAGCTTCAAAACTCCACCAGCTGTCCAGCTGGTTAGGCTTCCAAGGAGGCCTTGCCCATCTCTGAGGGCGTGAGGGATGTTTTAGTCAAAAAGCACCCAAATTGAGGAAACCAAGGCTATTAATGTAGAAATCTGAGTTAAAATGGCTTAAACCATCTACAAATGATCATACCTCTGTAATTAGACCACGATAAACATTCACATGAATGTATTTTCCAGCGGTTGTTTGTACTTAGGCTTTAGGATCTTATGATTTTTGCTGTGTTGCACAGCGATTTCCGGAACTGTACAGTATTTTGTACAAATATTTTTGTATGGATATTTTATACCAAGAATATTGAGTTACATACGGTTATATTTCACATAGATATTTTTATTAAAGGTTGTAGACTTATGTATAATTTATACGAATCTGTGTCTCGTTGTATGCATATTTGTATGTTTACAATTTTTGTTTGTAAAAAAAATGCAAATAAATTGTGAAAAGAATGAACACTTGTTTTTTTTTATTGCAATAACATTCACAAACTCATTATCCTTGTTTTTTTATTTTTTAAGAAAGTTCTCCAAAAATCAGCAACAAAAAGCATTTACAATCCACCAATCCAATCCGCTCTAAACGTCCACTCAACAGCGGAATTTGCATTTATATATTCCTGTTTTAATACATAACAAGCCTGTTAAGGAACACGAATCACACCAAAGCTACAAAGAGTATCCATCCATCTTCTAAGCCGCTTCCCAGCGGTCATTGGGCGGAAGGCAGGATACGCCCTGGACAGGTCACCAGTCCATCGCAGGGCAGACAGAAGACACAGACAGTCACTCACACCCAGGGGCAGTGTAGCACGTCCAATTGGCCTGACTGCATGTCTTTGGACTGTGGACGGAAACCGGAGAACCTGGAGGAAACCCACGCAGACAACATGCAGACTCCACACAGAGAGGACCCTGGTCACCCGGCCGGGGAATCGAACCCAGGCCCTCCTCACTGTGAGGCGACAGCGCTGCCCACCGCGCCACCGTGCCGCCCAAGATGTAGAGACCTGTCAGATTTCAGAGCTTTGGCCACTGCAGTTCTATAAGTTACATGTTCGTTTTTGACCGGATATTTTTGTAATTTCGATCACGTTGTTTTATTTGGTGGTGCTTTGACTCTTTCTTGCGTCATTATTTTACACGAGTATCAATACTTTTATCTGAATATTGATGTAGGCTACTTACCCACCTCTGTGCACACACACACATACATGTGTATAGGGCTCAAATCATGGACCAGCTGAATTTTCCTTTTAAAAAAAAAAATTATAAAATGATTTACATCAGTATTAAAACCATTCACATCCATTCACATCCATTCACACCCCCCCCCCCCCCCCCCCCCCCCGCCCCACTGTAGTTTGCAGGACTGTTTTAGCCAGACTGATCTTTGAATGAGACGCAAAACAGGACAGCCAATCAGAGCAGAGCTCATTTACATACATCAGTTTAAAGGTCCAGTAACAGATCAGTCTTGACTGGATCCCTCAAAAGATTCTTAGTGTTTAGATCATCTTAACTAGCGGGCAGATCGTTCAGCGTGGTGCTCACTCTACTGTTTCGATCTCAGGGGAAGAATATAAATAAAATGCAGGTAAAGTGTAGGATATAAAATAACAACGAGTACGAAATGAATTATTTAATTATGACAAGAACCATTCATAAATAATCATTAGTTTTATTGAATTGTAAATAATTTAAGACTGGTACAGTGATCAGTATATCCTTGAGAGGCATCATCATCACCATCATCTTCATCGTCGTCATCTATCAAGAGATTTTTAGCGGCGAACTCTGGACACCTGCTTAGATGAAAAAGACACTGTACACAAAATACCCATCTCCACGCACTGTTATAAACATGTAGTAAAAAGAGTATTCATCAAAATGCAGCCGTATTCAGATATGTTATTATATGTACACAGCAAAATACACATTCAATAACACGACTCGGATCCATTCAGAGATTAACTCGACACGTACAGAATCTGTGCTTGCAATGACTTATAGCAATCATCATAATTCAGGAAAAAAAAAATCATAGGCACATATCCTAGAGTTATTCACAGACTATGTACACGCTGTACATTCAATATATATAGATTTATATGTTTATGTATATTGGCAGTGCTGAAAGTGTCTAGATAGCTACAGTATTTGGCTTCCGTTTGAAATCCAGGATGATGTTGCATAGGATCAATGACTTTAAACACCCAAAAAACGCTGAAACAGAGTGGAAGCGATGTGGCCACAATATTGGAAACGCACCAAGGCAACGATCCTGGGGAGGATTCAAAATGAAAAAAAATCACAACTGCCTCCTGATATCTGCTAGTAATCGAGTAAATAATCACGCAGCCACTTTCCATATTCAGTATTAATCTTCAGTACCTGTTCTCATAATTACAGTTCTACAAAAGCAGCAGTGATATGGCATTGAGTGGCTGTTACACAGTAATTTTCCATCCTTCACATTTGAACGCAAAGGCCAAAGTAAAGGCCCTGGAGGTCGATGAGGTATAAACTCACTAAACCAAATAAATGTCCCACCATTTCGCTCTCAGCACCGCGTGCCTTCAATATCAAATACGTCTCGAAGCACCAAGAAAGAAGGGCCCAACCGATATATCGTTCATCAATACCGGTGAAAAATGCTGTTGATATTTATACTGTGTATTTACATTGGCTTGATATTGGCACTGATATTTACATTACTGGCTGGTTTTACATTGCAATGAACAGACAGCTCATCGTTCTTTATTTTTTGAGCATCGTCTTGTTTAAAATAACAAAAAATATGCATTCAAACCTACCTTTAAACTCGACCACTTCCAGGTTAAGAGATGCAATAAGAGCTAATTAACAGAAACCGACGAAATGCTGGGAAGCTCCGCCTACAATATGTACAGGCTTTTATCAGTTTTGTTAATTTAATGTTGGAGTTTAAGAAAACTAGCAATCGTTTTAATCAGTAAAGCACTGGTTTAGCTGTTTAAAGTTTGATCTTATAAAAATATCAGCTGATATGATCATTAATCAGAAGGTTTAGCTCCTTAAAATTGGTATTGGTGATGCTCGTATCGGTCAAGCCCCCCAAAAAGCCCCACGTCTTCCCATCCAGACTGTTGTTGTGCTAACGACGTCACTGTTTTCCAGCCTCCGTGGTGCCAATGTTAAGGTCTACGATGTTAAAAAAGGTGACTTTAATGTCCACCGATTTAATGTTCGATATGACAACATAATAAAGCCGCTATAAAGGCTGTTTCAGTCCGGCAGGCTGAAAAAACAGCAGAGCCCTGTTACAGTTCAATGAAGAGTTCAGTATAAAAACATAGTGCCTTTTGGGTTTACGTTAAAAAACAGATTTAAGGCACCGGGGTCGATTCAGCACCAAAAAAAACAAAAAACAGCCAGAGTGATGTGAATGCGGGAGTGCTACAGCGAACAAGTGTGCAACGGAGACCAGTCTGGTTGACGAAAATGTAAATTATTCGGCGCTGGTGCAAGAAAAAGCGGATCCAGGATAGATACGAGATCATTAAAATACATTACACGTTATTTTTGAACAGCAAAAAGGCAGTTTTGTTGACGTAAAATTACATAGAAAGCTTGTTTCACGGGCCGAACGTCTTGTTTAGTCCAAAATCAGGCTTCAGAAATCAGTCCAGGACGTCTTGCTCTTGCGACGATGGCCAGCATCACAATAAACAAACTCTGCGGCACAGTAGTGGAGTTTATGTGTGTGTAATCTGTCCACCGGCCTTTTTTCTGAATGTAGTTCCCACATCTCATCCTTCATAGCACCACTTTCCCTGCAGACGTTTCGCTCTGGATGCTACAAACGATCATTCTGAGGAAGAAAATGCCACATTTGCACATTTATCTCCCTTTCATCCAAATGTGGAGAATCAGCTGAGACACGTTTGCTGTCTGGGGTTTGTCTTTTGAGCTTTAGCAGTGGAGCTACGAGGCTAAAGCAGGTAAATAATCCAAGCTTGTTAGCAGCCACTATTAGCATGGTGCTAACAGCATGACTAAATCATTGCACAGGCAGATCGTGCGGACTTGTTCGGCATCTGTGATAGACTTGTGGTTTCTGACACTGTTGTTTATGAACAATAATGCATTTATGAAGACTAAAATGCATAAACAATCAGGTTTGAGCCAGCTTCTTGCTACGCTCTGTAGCAGAGCTAAGCTAAATTCTTTCCGGAATTAGATTTTTTTCTCCTTGGAAGTCCAGGATAAAAAGAAGCTGAGAGAAGAAGTTGTGAGGTAATGCTTCTGGGAACAGTGTTTTCGCTGTTTGTGCTGTTTTAAAATCTGTGTGCTTCATGAGTGGAGGTGAAGATGAGCTGAATTATGGGTAGTGCAGTTTTTTGTTCGTTTTTCCATTTTTTCGGAGGATGGAGCCACTTTTCTCTGGACGGGTTTCCAGCACCCATGCAGAGAGATGAATGTGAAAGCAGCTGCCTGAGCTGGAGGGGAAAACATTCACCGAGACGTCAGCGCTGAGTGAAATGTGAAGGCAAAGCGGAGCTTCACAGCGTGGACTCCAGCGAGGAGTCGAGGATGTCGTCGTGGTGACCGTTGCTGTTGGAGTCGCTGTCGTAACTCTGTGGGCTGGAGCAGTTTGCCGCCTCCTTTAGCCGCATCAGCATGTTCATCTGTGTGAAGAGAGGAGAGGAGTGATGGGTTATACTGACTCTGCAGTGAATCCAGGGAAAAACAAAACGGTCAATCAATGGGATTAAGATTAAGTGACCCTTATTCGTCCCACAACAGGGAAATTCCACCTCTGTATTTAACCCATCCGTGAAGTGAAACACCACACACACTCTAGTGAGCACACACACTAGGAGGCAGCGAGCACACTTGCCCGGAGCGGTTGGCAGCCCGATCCGCAGCGCCCGGGGAGCAGTTGGGACACCTCAGTCATGTGCTGTCGGCTCTGGGGATCGAACCGGCGACCTTCCGGTCACGAGGCTGGTTCCCTAACCTCCAGCCCACGACTGCCCCCCAAGGATTAGTTGGGTGCAGCTGAGCTCTTTTGAGGGTTGATCAAAATAATAATCACCCTCAGTTGTATAATAATTTTATAATGAAGTCGTGCTTGGGGGGTTTGTGGTTGCAGGAGTGGAATGGGAATGTTTGAAACTTCTTTTAAATGATAAGCAATTTTTCCACAAAACACGTTAAACCTCCATGTGTTTTTATTCATGTCGTTCATGTGTGTTTAATGTTGGTACGTATTTAAATGGAATACCATCACTACTTCATATAGATAAGTAAATCAATTATTAGACATAGAAACCCAACATGCAATATGTGCGTGTGTATGTGCTTCTCACCAGTGGATCAGCATCACTGTCGCTCTGAGTGTTTTGTTTACTGGCTCCTTCTCTTGAGGCGGAATATCCATCGAATCCCACATCCTCTGGGCGGAGCTGCAGTAAAGCTGGCCAATCAGGGTGCATGGGGCTCGACCCCCACGGAAACGTTTCCATCACCCAGCGGGCGGGGTCTTCCCATGGTGCTCTGCGTCCGTACAGCTGGGGGACGGAAGCGCACTGTTTTAACACTGACCACACTCACACAGGAAAACTTTTAATTCACCTCCCCGCCTCTCCCTCAGGGAGAGCTGACGACA